>NW_022280103.1:567675-657776 GCF_004355925.1 Anarrhichthys ocellatus | reverse complement strand
GAGAGAGAGAGAGAGAGAGAGAGAGAGAGAGAGAGAGAGAGAGAGGGGAAAACAAAGAAGTGGGATGGCGATGATGAAACAATCTGGCCAAAGGCTCGTTCAGAGCCGAGCTGGTTTTTGGACGCAATTCTTTGTGCTTTTCACTGGCAGCGTGTACCCTGTTCCTGCTCCGTGTCAGGCAGTCAGAAAAAAAAGATGTGAAAGAGTGGAACAAGCTTGAGTCAACAAAACAGTGGTAGAGGTAAAGCTTTGACGTAGAATATGAAGGACTGTGTTCAAACAACTGATCAATGTCTTTCAGGTATTGCACCACTTAACATGTTCATATGTATGTAAAACACTGGCTGTTTGTTTCATCATATAGGTAGCCCGGTGACAGCTTTCAAATAATGTGTTTGCTAAACACACTATACTACACTACAGAATGCATAAATCTTTTAAGATTAATACAAAGGTATGGGGTCCAAAGTAACCAAAATTGGATTTTCATCGACAGGATCTGAAGGCTCAGCCTGGGGGGGTGTCCAATTTGGAGACAATAGAATTGAGTCTCTACTTTTGATGGTGTGGTTCTGTTGGTTCCATCAGACCGTGACCTTCACTACATACTGGTGCAGTTCTCAGCCAAGTGTGAAGCTGATGAGAGTCAGCACCTCCATATCTGAGGCCATGGTTCCCTGCCGGAAAATGGTGGTTTGCTCTTTCCGGGTTGGGCATGAGAAACTGCCCCAGCAGAGTAGTCCAGAATCTGGTGGTCTTGTTCACAAGTAAGTGTAAAATGGAGCGATAGATGGACAGGCGGTTCGGTGCGGTGTCTTGGTTATCTTCCACCGCCGAACCACCTGACCCTACTCCTCTCATTGCTCCTGACCTCCTTCCTTTCTTCACCAACCTCTTTGTCAACTGGTTGTTCTCCTAACTCTCTCAAAGCAGCTAGAGTGAACCTTATTTTTAACAAACCCACACATCCGAATCAAGAATTACACGCCTCTCTCTTCTTTAATTTTTCTAAAACACTAGAACGTGCTGTCTTCACTCACCTTTCTGCTCATCTCCACCGGAAAAAACATCAACAAGGCCGGCAACCCAACTAGACTTCCTTCCTGGACGTCAGAGAGGAACTCCATACTGCTAGAGCAGCCTCTCTCTCCTTCGTCGTCATCCTGCTGGACCTTTTAGCAGCATTTGGGACAGTGAACCACCAGATCCTCCTCTCCACCTTCCGAGAACTGAAAGTCTCAGTACTCTCCCTGGTCACTCCCAATCTTGAGGACCGCACTTGCACTGGAACTTGGAGAGACTCTGCATCTGAACTGGTCTGGGGACAGGGAGGAGCTCAGGACAGTCCAGTGCGACCTGAAGGTGAAGCTCAGGGAGTGTAAGGACTGCTACAGGAGGAAGCTGGAGGCCAAACTCCAGCAGAACAATGTGAGGGAGGTGTGGACGGGGATGAAGCAGATTACTGGCTTCAAGGTTGGAGGTAGACAACCATGGGGCTCCCTGGAGAGGGCCAACGAGCTAAACTCTTTCTTCAATAGGTTTAGCTCACAGCCCTCATCTGTCTCCTCCACACACCACACCTCCCAAACACCTCCCCCTGTGTCTCCCCTGGTGAGCTGCATGGACACATAGCCCTCAACATCAAAGGGCTCTTCCACCCTCCCCCCCTCTCTGTGACGACTGGCCAGGTGAGAAGGCAGCTGGAGAGACTCCACCAAGGCAAGGCTGCGGGACCTGATGGCATCAGCCCCAGGGTCCTGAAGACCTGCGCCATCCAGCTGTCTGATGTTCTGCAACACCTCTTCAACCTGAAGCAGGAGGAAGTCCCGGTGCTGTGGAAGACGTCGTGCCTGGTTCCTGTACCTAAGAAGACGACACCATCTGGCCTCAATGACTACCGACCAGTTGACCTCACATCTCATGTGATGAAGGTGCTGGAGAGGCTGGTCTTGGCCCACCTCCAACCGCGGGTGAAATCATCACTGGACCCTCTGCAATTTGCATACCAGCCTCATGTGGGAGTGGATGACGCCATCATCTACCTGCTGCAACGAGCTCAGTCGCACCTGGACGGATCCGGTGGCTCTGTGAGAATCACTTTCTTTGATTTCTCCAGTGCATTCAACACCAGTTGAATGAGAAGCTGCGGGTGGAGGGGGTTAACGCGTCCACTATCTCCTGGATCACTGACTACCTCACGGGCAGACCATCGCTTGTCCGACTGGGCAGTGTGCTGTCTGATGTGGTGGTCAGTGATACTGGAGCCCCACAGGGAACTGTTCTGTCTCCCTTCCTGTTCACCTTGTACACCACTGACTTCCAGTACAACTCTGTGTCATGCCATCTGCAGAAGTTCTCTGATGACTCTGCAGTTGTCAGGTGTATAAGGGACAGACGGGAGGAGGAGTATAGGGCAGTAGTGGATGACTTTGTAGAGTGGGCCGGTAGAAATCACCTGCGTCTGAACGTGGCCAAGACCAGAGAGATGGTGGTTGACTTCAGGAGGAAGACGACGGCTCCACAACCGGTGAAAGTTCTGGGAGAGGATGTGGACATGGTGGAGGAGTACAAGTACCTGGGTGTCTCCATTGACAGCAGACTGAACTGGAAGACCAACATCAACGCTGTGTACAAGAAGGGGATGAGTCGACTCTTTTTCTTGAGGAAACTTCGATCCTTCAACGTGTGCAGCAAGATGTTGGAGATGTTCTACCAGTCTGTTGTGGCCAGTGCACTGTACTTCGCCGTAGTCTGCTGGGGGAGCAGCATTGGAGCCGGAGACACCAATAGACTTCACAAAGTCGTTAAGAAGGCCGGCTCCATGATTGGCTCCAAACAAGACAATCTGGAACAGGTGGTGGAGAGGAGGACACTGAAGAAACTATCATCCATATTGGATAACCCGGACCACCCTCTCCACCACCTACTGCAGGGACAGCGGAGCACTTTCTCTGACAGACTCATCCAGCTCCGCTGTCACAAGGACCGATACAGGAAAACATTCCTGCCCTCTGCCATTAGACTTTATAATAAAACATCTCGGGCCAGATCATCGTCCTTCACATGACTACAATAACGCTACAGTTGTTGCTTGTTGTTGGTGATCCTTGCTCTACTGTCCAGTTTGTTTAGTTTACTAGTTGTTAATTTAATTAATACCACTCTATTCATTGTATATACTGTGCATTTCTATTTTATCTTATTTTTTATTAATCTATTCCTTCAAATTCAATATCTGCTCTGTTATTTTATTGTACTGTATATATTGTGCATTCCATACGTTATATTTTACTCTGTAAATTGCTGCTGCTACAATCTAATTTCCCCCTGGGGATGAATAAAGTTTATATCTATCTATCTATCTAACCTTGTAGCCTCAAAACTGGTTGGTTCTGGGTTCCCTTCGAACTTTTTTCCAGACCAAGTAACTTGGCTCTGCTATCCGATCACATGGCTTTTCCTAGGTATGCAGACAACACTTAACTAATTGTGTCTTGTTCTCGGTCGGAAACCCAGATGGCTGACATTTCAGTGGATGTCTGCACACCACCTGAAGATAAACCTCGACAACAGTGAGCTGATCTTCCTTCCAGGGAAGGCATCTCCCATCTGTGACCTCTCTATTACCAACCTGCGACAACTCCCTCCTGCAGATTCAATTGTCACACCATCAGGAGAATACATCCAAACCTCACCCAGGAGGCAGTGCAGGATTTGGTCCAGGCTCTTGTCATCTCATCTTGCCTAGACTACTTCAACTTCCTTCTGGCTGGTGTTCCTGCATGCGCCATCCTACCTCTGGAGCTCACTCAGAAGGCAGCGGCCTGGCTGGTCTTCAACCTACCCAAGTTCTTTCACACCGCTCCTCTGTACCCTGTGCTGGCTACCGGTGGTGGTCCCGATTCAAGACACTGGTACTTGTCTATAGTGCTGTGATTGGCTCAGGCCCATCCTACACTCAGGACAGTCAAATAATACACCCATGCCTGTCCACTACGCTCTACTACCACCAACTGGCTTGCTACTTCCTCAATTCAAAAAGAGGCAGATTTCCTGTTAAACAAAATCATGAGTGTTTGCTGTGCTGGCTCCACAATGGTGGATCTAACTCCCTTTTGACACCAGGAAGGCAGAAACGCTACACATCATTCGTCGCAGACTAAAAACGAATCTGTTCAGACTCCACTTACCAAGTAGATCAGCATATTTGAAGTATATGTACTTGCATGAATTTTGTACTTTTTGGGTTTTACTCACATTAAGCACTTATTGGAAGTCATTCGGCATTATATTGAGTGTACTTTTATAATTGTTCACTCTTATTCTAAATTACATATTGTTCTCGTATATTAAAGAAAGCAAACCTAAACTAAGAGGCACAGAAACTAATGAACAACTCACCACAATTCTCTACAATATACAAGTCCAGTTTGATGCTTCAGCGTTGGTCGATTTAAAATTAGAGCATTAAAGTTAAATTATCGCTAACTAAAAAGTCAACTTGTCTTATTGACAGGTTTGTATTTGATAACGATAAAGGTGATGTTTTTTTCCTTCTGACTGTATGTCTGAGGGTTTGTTTCACTTCATTGTTACCTAGTGGGTGTGCTGCAGGCAAACAGAGAGAGAAAGAAAAGAGAGTAGGGTGGGGGTGGTTATTTGGCCTGAGAGTCCCTGGGGCCTGATATGAGTCTGTCTAATGAAACAGCCCATGGAGGAAACCCCAGACAGCCGTGGCAATAACTGTACATCTTGACCGTGGTCAGGGCTAATCGGTGGGAGGACAGGACGGCTCCTGCCTCAGCCCCTGTCAGAGCTATCGCTGTGAGGCTGAACATTTCAGAGGGTATTGTAGGAGGATCCACAGAGCAATACCTGCTGCTTTCTTTTTTTAGTCCACCTGCTTAAAGGTCCCCTATGTTTTAAGTCCTTCAAATACTCTGCTCTGAATATTATATTTGTCTATTCAGTTTTTTCCATACAAAAGGTGGTACCTACTCTTTCTCCCTTATTAAAAAAATCTTTGGAAGAAATTTGTAAATATGCAAATATTTTTCATTTCAACAGTTTGCTGGATGCGAGATGTGTCCTGCTTCACTTAAAATCCCTTTGTCAATGTATGTGCACTGGAGGGTTCAAGTTTCCACATAACCCTTATGTTATATATTGGATCAAAGTATCTGTGATGTTATATAATAAAATAATATTGATGTACATGTTTCCAACGGAGATTTGAGGTACAAGAAACTTTCGTTGTGAAAGATGAACGTGAACACGAACTCTGCACGGACATCGTTCTGCACAGAGAAGCTCAAACATCACAGCGATGTGACAATAACAAAATAAAAGAATATATGATGACTATGCCTAACATTTCAAAAATTGCATATGAATAAAACGGGGTACAGTATATATGAGAAAAATACAAATGGATTATTTATGTTCATGTTCTCCCAGAGTCTGGGAATATTAATAAGGCCGACAGTTGTCACCAGAATAACAGAAAAAAGCATTATTTTCAAACATTTGACGTAGGGCTGGGCGGTATACCGGTTCAACCGGTATACCGGTTTTAATTTCCCGACGATATGAATTTTTCATATACTGCCATACCGGTGCACAGCCGAAACAACTTCTGTCGCTCTTCAACAGGCAGCAAAATATATTGTTCGCCGCTGTGAGCGCTACTTGTGAGCGCTACTTCTTCTTCTAGTTTTACGGTGGTTGGCATCCATCATATTGGTGCATTACCGCCACCTTCTGCTCCGGAGTGTGGATCAGACATGAGACTGTGAGCGCTTCGGTCGGAGCTAGTTATCTTAAGTGTATTGAGAGGGAACCCTAGTCATGGTTGTAACTTTATAACAACAATTAACAACCCACAACTAACGCTCTTTAACAGGGCAAAACACCATGACACAACAGTTTGTGACACATAAACAATTTGTAACACTAATAATTGTACATTTATCAAATTTCACCGCAGAACTGCATGCTGGGTATAGCTCGCTAACAACAGTCTGCTAACAGCTGGGAGAGGCTCTGTCGCTCCAGTAACGTTACATTAAAGAACAGAAAAGAGCAATGCAGGATGAACACAGACTGAACAACAAAAGGTCAGACTGACCAAAGGTCAGACACATATGCAATGCTGATTACCGTAATATGTGTGGTATTTGTTATAAATGTACGTGATAAGAAGCTGTACATGGAGGGGCTTAGGACGCAGGGGAATGTAGGTGAAGGAAACAGGAAGTGACGGAACGGAAGACACGCCACACAAACAGCTGTTCGCCGCTCGCTGGCCGGTCAGCTGTTTCTTTTTGCCGTTAATTAATGAATGCTTTAACGCAGGAAAAAAAATACCGTGATATACCGTGAAACCGCCAGAATCTTACAAAATACCGTGATATGCATTTTTGGTCATACCGCCCAGCCCTAACTTGACGTGACAGTGACGTTGTGAGAGTATTCACTGTAACGGTGGAAGTTGCATGTGATGTAAAATGTCTGAGGGTGCAGGTTGGGATACATGGTTGGGCGTATGTGTAGCATAACCAGACATCACACTGGGTGACCAGGCAAAGCCTGGCTGCAGCTTTGGCAATTGAGGGAGGAGAGACTTTCTTCATAATGTATTTTGTATATTATAGTATGTGAGGAGCCGCCATTCCCATGGATAAAGGATTGTGATAAACGGGACTCCTGGTATGTGAGTTATGCTGTTACTAATGGATGGTCACATTCAGTGGCCAGCATCAAATATGTTGCCCATCCAGGCGGACACTTCTGGGTCTGACAAGTGTAGCCGATGCAGAAGCGCTTTAAACTTGCATTCTCTCTAATGTCCAGCAGGGGGCGACTCCTCTGGTTATGTAGAAGTCTATGAGAAAATGACTCTACTTCTCTCTTGATTTATTACCTCAGTAAACATTGTAAACATGAGTTTATGGTCTCAATCTCTAGTTTCAAGTCTTCAATACAGACACCCACTCAACACACATCAGAAGCATACCGTACAGGTAGAATTACCATTGAGTGTAAGTAAACAAACCTTGGGTGCTGCTGAGCAATTACATTTTTCACAACCCTCCCTTTTCTCCAATTAATGCACTAGACATGTTAAATTCATTCAAAATATAGTGAGATTCCTTGGCTTTCTTTCATTTGTGCGTGGATGTAATTCATTAACAATTTCAATATAAAACTACTTTCTTATTTCTTCTTTAATGTGTGTAACTTTTGTTGATTCTACGGTCTAAAAGGATGACATCCAAAATATATATCACACCTCCCTCTGCTGTTTTGTAACTAAATGCTTACAAAAGCTTTTGTTTTCTTACTTAATTGGCATTACAGAACTGATTTCTGTGCTTTGCTTCCCTTTCGTTCCATGATGCCCAAAACCGAGACTGATTCAACTTTAGCAATGACGAATTCAAGGTGGCAAAGTGCACACAGTTGCTCATTAGTGAGGGAGTTTTTTAATTGCCAGTTGGGATGAACTTCTTTCACGAGTTTAAAAAAGTGACTACTGACAGTTTCCACACCCACCCTTCACTCCGATCCAGGTTCCTCGGCTGCTCTAAGCATCATTTCCCCCCAACTTTTAGCGGTCGCGGTGGGCGCTGACAGGACCGGAGGGGCACTGGCTGACGGACGACGAGCCGCGGTGCGGCTCGCTGCATATGTACAAGGCGGGTTATTAGCTCCCCCACGCTACGCTGCTCCCCTGATTTACCGTTTAAGGAAAGCGGGTATAACAAATAAGTCACGAACAAAAATCTAACTCATGACAAGTTTGTTTGTCTGCGAGTGGGAAACGTGCCGAACGGAAGGAGGCGGGCCAATTAGTGCATGTCGGGGGAGATCATCAGTTCTGGGCAGGAAAGGTGTCACCTCTGCCATCATCTCATCATTGGAGATGGACCTGATGCGTTTGCAGTGGCTGGAGCTATCAGGCGACAAATAGGTGGCTATCACGCAGGACACGGCACTGAGACGACTTCATCTTAATGAGAGCCTTTCTTATCCGTAATGAGCCTAACTAACTCTCCCCCCTCTCTCTAATGCTCTCTCCCTCTGAGGATTTCATCCCCCCCCCCCCCCCCCCCCACCACCACCTCTGCGGGACCTGTGGTTTATGATGATGGAGCTCTGAGGGTAATATACATTTTAATGCTCCGTAATGGGAGGGAATGGAGGGATGGCAGAGGAAGAGGGGGAGAGACAGAGAGAGAGGGAGAAAAGAATAAGCAGGAGAAACAGTGGGTGGATTAGAAGGAGGCCTCCTCTCTGGATGTCTCGGCTTTAAATTAATGAGGAGGCTGAGCGCACCACGATAAATTTAGCTTTTCATGTTTAATTATGCTGCGACCGTGGTGGTTCACTGAGGATAAATCACACAATTATTATGCCCCTCGCCCCTTCGCCTGTGTTGTTTTTCTCCCCTTTCAATGTTTTCCTCCCATCTATTTGTTGTTGTTGTTTATTCATAAGCTGATGTCTTTTTCTCTTAATAGTGCCGTGTGCGTGTACGAGGGAAACCAGGCCTAATGTTCCTATCATGGGGAGCAAAACTCCCTCTGCGAGAGAGGCGGAGACAAATTGCAGAGAGCGCAAAGTAGTGAAGTAGACCTAGAGGGAGGGGGGAGAAGAGAACGAAAGACTTTCACACATGAAGTTTGTCCCTGACATGAAATCGGCAACGTTTTCCTGCATGGGGTCCAGGGATCCATATTCAAGGATATGTGTAGCGCCAATCTCCCCACCTCAACACCTCATGTCAGGGAAGACTCTCCTCTTCCAACCACGACAGTATTGTTTCCACCTTATATGTTGTTTTTACCAGAGTGGGCAAGAACGTGGTCCCGGAGACACCTACTGTAGTCGGCAACTACACCCAAAGAGGTTCTGAGAACGTAACCAGGCGTTTCTATATCCGGCTGTTGGACACATTTTTACACCGCAATAGAAACGTAATACAGTAAAACGAATGTAAAATCTGCTCTTCCTTTAGCATTGTTTTGGTCTCCACCAATTTAACGTGTTCCTGTTTAATGTTCCATTATGTTCAGCAGCAAGGGCCCAGGCAGAGGTTTTGCGTCTTGCTTGCCACCTGCTGATTAAAGTGAAGGGGGCGTCGCCCTGAAGTTGGCCACATTTTAAACTCAGGCGTACTTAAGGTGGGCTGACCTTTAAGGTGGAGCAGCTATTTTCATTTTAATGAGACTAAAAACATCTCTTTTGAAATATCTACAAACATACATATTGCAAAGTAAACAAATAACATAATGTCCTGTATCTTAAAACCTACTTTAAAGACCTCTCTCTCTCTCTCTCTCTCTCTCTCTCTCTCTCTGTGGCAAAGTTCTCTGCTATCATCAGATTGTTTTTGAATTATTCCTCGTTCAGCTTTACCTAACATCACCATTAATTTTCAATCCAGACGCCAGAGGTAGGGCTGCTTTTTTTTCACAATCGAAAATGAAACTGCATTATCTTTCTTTTTTCGTCAAATCAGACATATATATATATTGAAATCTAGAATATGCGTTGACAACCCTGCCAGCTGGTCTCTAACTGTGTCTGTCTGCCGTTTGCTGCTGAGCAGGTGGAGTACTTCCACTGGGAGCGAACCAACAGTATTTCTTCTGCCGTAAAAGACCTTAAAAGAGGCTTAAAAGCTGCAGAGCTGGAGATAATTCTTTGTGGGTTTGTTGCTATTATCAGAACCGCTCACATTATAGGTATTCAATCGATCCTTTGGCAATAAAAGATGTATTAAAGCATGTAATATAAAACCACGATCTATACACAAGTCATCTTTTTTTAATGAATGCAGGAAATCCACACACATCTGTTTTTTGTGAATCTTTGAACCCCAAAGCTAGTACAGCATGTATGTTGAGAGGCTACGATTGGCCGAGTGCATCGTCTGAGGGAGACATGTGCATAGTAGTGGTGTCAGCGGTAGCATCAAACCAATCATTTTCATTTGACCTTGTTGCTCTCAAAGCAACATGACAGCACTCTACCCTGTACTCTCCTGAAGCTGAGCTCCCCGATGCAAATTTGAAAACATTTTCTCCCCCATCTTCTCCCTCTGCACAGCTCCTCTGTAATTGCTTGTCTCTCGACGGTTTAAGGGTGTGTGTGTGTGTGTGTGTGTGTGTGTGTGTGTGTGTGTGTGTGTGTGTGTGTGAGTGTTTTGTTCGACCGCAGCTCATTGTCAAAAAGCTCTTGGCTGCATGTTAGCTTGCTTCAGTCTTGTTGTTGCTTTTTTCTTTAATTTTTTTGAAAAGCAAATCAATGTTGATGCTTTTGACCAGCTCGGTCTTACCCAATTTCCTTTGGCCAATTTTGAGATTTTCAGTTTAGAATGAGTGAGGGGGACCCCTGTCGGAGCTGACAGATTGCATTTTCCACAGAGCCTCAGTGGCATGTTGCGCCTGAGATCAGTTTGGCATCCTGGCATGAAGGCAATTTCCATAAAACGCACAACTACCCCCGTGTCTCTCAGTGAGTCCTCCACATGGGCACACGCCAGTGCGGCTACACAAATTAACACCACTGCTTCTAGTCTCTCTCTCTCTCTCTCTCTCTCTCTCTCTCTCTCTCTCACACTCAGTCAGAACCACATCCAAGGCATGCACTCGGCTCCGTGCGGCACTCTGGGGTAGTGATATGTACGATCCTCTCACGACTGTGATCAATATGCTAATCTGGGGGAATTAAGGAGCGAGGGGGTAACTTCTCCACTTAAACACACACCAAGAGGAGAGCACGGGCCTGTGGAGGACCACTCAGTCACACAAAGGCAGCAGTATGGAACTGCTCACATCTGCCGTTGATGGTCGAATGTCGTGTAGTTATTCTGCGTGTATGATGGTACGATAGTGAAACCTTACCGCGTCCACAGAATCATGTCCGCTGCTTCAGCAGAAGGTTTGAAACCACCTTCATCAATTTCTCCTAAATGTTTGAAACTAGTAAGCGTGGTATAAGTAGCGAATAGGATGCCATCTCTGTTTGTCCGTGTTTCCTCAGCATAACTCGAGAACCGCTGCAATGCTGGAGACCCATGGACATGCAGTGTCCATGGTGTTTGGTGCACTTTGGACACGCGTCACCTTCGGTATTATTAAACGTTGAATAAACAAGTGAACAGCGCTCTGTGCAGCAGTAGGGGGCGGGGCTTCAGGGCTCTGCAGAATAAACTGAGCATTTCGTCCGCAGAGGGGCCTTTACAGGCCACAGCTCATTGACAGTGATGTTGCTGGATGCTGGATGTAGGTACGTTCTTAAAACAACAATGGGATGGTAGAAACTGTGGAAATATTGTAGTGAACACTATAAAACACCAAAAAAGCAGTATTCATGCAGGACAACACAGAAGTGTCGCAGTGTATGCTGGGAGGTTTATCTTCCCTACGTCAGGACGTTTCAGTATTACATGGATATCGCTCTATTTATTAAGGTTGACTTCAGTAAGAATTTTCCATATTCGCCCTCCAGTGCTAACTTAATTTAGATCCAAACCTAAGTAATGAATAACACGGTGAAACCTTAGAATTTGTCTACAATAAAAGAAATTAAAGCTGCGAGCAGCGATGAACGGGCCCTCGCACCTTCCCGTGTCTCGGGGGTACTGGCGGGACGCCGGCAGAAGCGGCCATAAATATCTGCGACCATCAGACAGCGTGCCCACAAGTTAGACATATTTTTAATGCTTGGACTGTGTGACGCTGGAAATTATGGAGTGCAAATATTCCACCAGTTCCTGTATCCACTTTGTGGCGCTAGAGAACACACGCAAACATGCATTGTGTTGCTCTACATCAAGTATAGACCACATCATGTAAATGTCATATAAATCGGATTCAGTTTGTCACATAACTCTGTCTTCCTGTTGCCAGTAGGTGGTGCTATAACTTTGAGTGAAAATTGGCTTGTAGACACCCTCAGGCCATGACTGTTATCAAATATGGCAAGTTTGGGACATATTTGAGCAAGTCCAGTAGAGTTACATCAGCTTGTTGTTTAATAGCGAATCACCTACAATGGCCGCCACGTCACGGCTGTCAAACGTAAAGCTTTGAGTAACTTTTAATTGCAAAGGTCTTTAGATTATACTGACCAAATTTGAAAAGGATATGACAAAGTCTCTAGGAGGAGTTCGTTAAAGTATAGCGACTAGAAATCATGGGAATATTCACACAAAAATCAAAATGGCCGACTTCCTGTTCATTTTAGAGCATTATCCCAAGACACTTTTTTTTAAGTCTTCATGTGATACATGTTCCTACCAAATTTCATACATGTAGGTCAAACGTAGTGCCGGGGCTGCGATTTTGAATATTTGTAGGGGGCGCTATCGAGGCAATTTGAAAGGGTCAAGCCAAAAAGCCATATGAAATATTTATTTCCATCACCTATGACACCTGTGCAAAGTTCCAAGGCTTGTTGAGCATCCTAAGTCACAGAAAAATAAGCTTAATTTTTCATGGCGAATGACACGTTGCCACTGCAACTGCATTTAACGACAACTCACAATATTCATGATGAAGCATTATCAATGTCTTACAGCTTAGCTTACCAAATTTGAGACTGATCTGGGCAACTTCCTAGTCGGAGTACATCAAAGTATAAAACTTGTCATTTCCTTTTGCCAGTAGGTGGCGCTATGACTTTGTGAAAATGTTGCCATGGAAATGTGCTCAGGCCTGGACCAGCATCATACATAACAATTGTGGGGCAGATTGAATAAAGTACCTGGGATTTACAACAACTTCTTCTTTCATGGCGAACGGCACGAAATGTGCGTGACATGGGCGCCACATAAAACGAAGGTCGTTCAATGTCAGTAGACCATTTCAGTAACTTTTCATAATTAATGTCTTTAGATCATCTTGACCAAATTTGAAGTTGATCGTATAAATTCTGTGGGAGGAGTTCGTTAAAGTGCAATGCCTGAAAACGATGAAAAATGCCTAAAAATGCAAAGAAATAGGAGTATTACTGCATCGCCCCCTAGTGGTTGTATGGAATGAAAATTTGAGGGTATGTTACAGGACACAATGTGAACATATGCTACGGATTTCGTGATGATAGGCCATATGGTTTTGAAGTTATATATATTGCTGTAGAAGGCCACGCCTTATGAAGTTCATTGGTCCATATATTCCTAATACAATGACATATCAATTAGCTTTTAGTGACTTTTGATTATATAGATCCAATAATGATCCACAGCAAATTTGGTACCAATCAGACTCAGTGTGTAGGAGGAGTTTGCCTAAATGTGTTTTTCACAAAATTCAAAATGGCGGAAAATTTTGGCAGGCGGAGCTTAGGGTTCTCTTTGGCTTTTTTGTAGAGTAGGCGGAGCTGGACATGTGTGTCGAATTTCAAGTAAATCGGACATACTGGGTGAGAGGCGCCGCAAGGCGTTGCCGGTCAGATTTTTAGGGGGCGCTAGCGAGCAATTTTGTCATGCTCGAGCATTAGACCCATAAAATATAAAATTTTCCCACAGTCCTGATATGCTTGCCAAATATGGGGATGTTGGGGACATGATAAAGCCCCCAAAATGGCGTTTCATTGGAGAGAATAATAATAATAATAATTAAAGCTGCGAGCAACGATGAACGGGCCCTCGCAATCTGCAGCGCGTCAGGGGTGGCGGCGGGACTCCGGCCTGCGCGGCCGAGAACGTCCGCGACCGTCGGACGGCGCGTCTGCGAGCGAGACGTTTTTAATTCACGTAAAATGGCCGCCACGCCACGGCCACGCCGTTGCATCAAACGTAAAGCTTTGAGTAACTTTTAATAGCAAAGGTCTTTAGATTATATTGACCAAATTTGAAGTGGATCTGACAAAGTCCCAAGGAGTTCGTTAAAGTATAGCGACTAGAAATCAAGAGAAAATTCACACAAAATTAAAATGGCCGACTTCCTGTTAATTTTAGAGCATTGTCCCAAGACGCTTTTTTTTAAGTCGTCATGTGATACATGTGCCTACCAAATTGCATAGATGTAGGTCAAACGTAGCGCTTGGGCTGCGCTTTCAAAAATGTGTAGGGGGTGCTATCGAGGCAATTTGAAAGGGTCAAGCCAAAAAGCCATATGAAATATTTATTTCCATCACCTATGACACCTGTGCAAAGTTCCAAGGCTTGTTGAGCATCCTAAGTCACAGAAAAATAAGCTTAATTTTTCATGGCGAATGACGTGTTGCGACGGCAACAGCGTTTAACGACAACTCACAATATTCATGGTGAAGCATCATCAATGTCTTACAGCTTAGCTTACCAAATTTGAGACTGATCTGGGCAACTTCCTAGTCGGAGGACATAAAAGTATAAAACTTGTCATTTCCTTTTGCCAGTAGGTGGCGCTATGACTTTGTGAAAATGTTGGCATGGAAATGTGCTCAGGCCTGGACCAGCATCATGCAGAATTAATTTGGGGCAGATTGAATAAAGTACCTTGGAGTTACAACAACTTCCTCTTTCATGGTGAACGGCACGAAATGTGCGTGACATGGGTGCCTATATAAAACGGTCGGTCAATGTCAGTAGACCATTTTAGTAACTTTTCATCATTAAAGTCTTTAGATCATCTTGACCAAATTTGAAGTTGATCGTATAAATTCTGTGGGAGGAGTTCGTTAAAGTACAATGCCTGAAAACAATGAAAAATGCCTAAAAATGCAAAGAAATGGGAGTATTACTGCATCGCCCCCTAGTGGTTGTATGGAATGAAAATTTGAGGGCATGTTACAGGACACAATGTGAACATATGCTACGGATTTCGTGAGGATAGGCCACATGGTTTTGAAGTTATATATATTGCTGTAGAAGGCCACGCCCTTATGAAATTCATTGGTCCATATATTCATAATGCAATAAGATATCAACAAGATTTTCATAACTTTTGATGATATATATCCAATAATGATTCACAACAAATTTGGTACCAATCAGACCCAGGGTCTAGGAGAAGTGAATTTTTTTTGTTTTATTTTACAAAATTCAAAATGGCGGAAAATTTTGGGAGGCTGAGCTTAGGGTCCCAAGAGCATTTTTTGTAGAACTCATTCAGTTGCTCATGACCGTAAAATTTTAAGTCATTTGGACATACGGGCTGTCGGGGCTTGCATTTCCAACTTCTAGGGTTCGCTAGCGAGCAATTTTGTCATGCTCGAGCATGACAAAATATCAAATTTTCCCGCAGTCCTGATATGCTTGCCAAATATGGGGATGTTGGGGACATGATAAAGCCCCCAAAATGGCGTTTCATTCGAGACAAAAAGAATAATAATAATAATAATAATAATAATAATTAAAGCTGCGAGCAGCATTGATCAGGCCCTCGCAACTTCACGCACGTCGAGGGTACTAGCAGGACTCTGGCCATGCATTTCTGTGACTGTCATACACTGCGTGCACGAGTTAAACGGTATTTCCTGGTACTGGCAGGACTCTGGGTGACGCGGCCGTGTATTTCTGTGACCATCACACTCTGCGTGCACGAGTGAGATGATATTTCCTGCGTCGACCAGCAGCGTAGCAAGATCATGTTGCCAGGTCTTAAGCCTCAAATGTTTTGAGTGTACATCCGATACAATCATAAATGTAAGCCTGTTAAGATCATTAAGAAAATAAATGTGTGTGAATGCGCTTCAGTGTTTGTAACATAACAGACTGTCAGTTTACTGGGATGGGGTTCAACTCCCTGCAGTGTCCTGCTGATTGTATTCGGACTTACATGAAAGTTAACAAAACGGTAGTGCCATTTGCTGTTACTTGAACACTTTAATTTAACACTGTTTTCATTTTAAGTTCTTCTGTAACTTTAGATTGTAGTGTGAAGCATTCATTGTAACATTTTACCTGATTGTCATGAAGAAGCTCTGGACAGATCATTTATACTAATGCCCATGGACATGGTTTGAGAATCCACTGTTATCTAACTTTTGCTCTCCAAGCATCTTAGTTTGCACATATTTAGATCAGAGAAGTCTTTTTCTCATGGTGTGCCCACAAACCCTTTCAATAAGTTCAGTGTTTGGGCCGCTGTCATTATAGAATCCTGCTTACGTCCGTGCTTATCAGTGGGTGGCGCTATGACTGTGAGTTAATATTGGCATGCAGAAGTCCTAAAGCCATGACAGTCAACAAGCATGTCAAGTTTTGGACAGTTTTGACAAAGTACAGTCGAGTTACAACAGCTTGATGGATGATGGTGAACCATGTAAAATGGCTGTCACACCATATCCACGTCGTTCGATGAAACCTAAAGCTTTTAGTAACTTTTAATCGCTAAGGTCTTTAGATTGTTCTGACCAAATTCTAAGGTGATCGGATTAATTCCCTAGGAGGAGTTCGTAGTACAGCACCTGGAAATGGAAAAAAAACACGAGAAATTCATACAAAATTCAAAATGGCTGACTTCCGGTTGGGTTTAGAGCATGGTCCCAAGAGACTTTATTTTAAGTCCACATGTGATACATGTGCCTACCAAATTTTGTAAATCTATGTGAAATGTACAGCGAGGGCTGCTTCGTTGAAATTTTGTAGGGGGCGCTATTGAGCCGATTTGCCACTCTGAATCAATAAAATCATATTATATAGCTACATTTTGGGCTTTAAATGTGTATGCCAAGTTTGCTTATGTTTCGAGCTTGTCTAGCCTCTCAAAAACACCTTAATGTTTCATGGTGAAGAATGTGTCGCCACGGCAACAGATTTTCACGAAACAACAAGCTTTAAGTAACTTTTCATCACAAAGGTCTTTAGACTGTACCGACCAAATTTGAAGTTGATCTGATTATTTCCCTAGGAGTAGTCCGTTAAAGTGCAGCGCCTGGAAATGACAAAAACGACACTAAAAATTCATAATAAATTCAAAATGGCTGACTTCCGGTTGGGTTTAGAGCATGGCCCCAAGAGACTTTTATTTAAGTCCATATGTGATACATGTTCCTACCAAATTTCATACATCTAGGTCAAACATACTGCGAGGGCTGCTCCGTTGACATTTTGTAGGGGGCGCTATTGAGCCGATTTGCCACTCTGAACCAATAAAATCATATTTTAGAACTACATTTCGGGCTTTTAATCTGCTTGCCAAGTTTGCTTATGTTTCGAGCATTTTTAGCCTCTCAAAATAACCTTCATTGTTAACGGCGAAGACTGCCTCGCCACGGCAACGGTGTTCGACGAAACATCAAAAGCTTCATGAACTGGCATTATGAACTTCTTATATTTGTGTGGAACTAATTTGATATTGATTTGATTTACCTACTAAGAGAAACAAGCCAAAGTATAAAGACTTTAACTTCCTGTTACCAGTAGGTGGCGCTATGACTATGATTCAAAATTGGCCTGCAGAGGTCTTCACGCCTGGAGTCTAATCAAACATGTGAAATCTGGTAAAGATCTGATGATGTGGAGTCGAGTTACATCAGTTTATTCGTTCATGGCGAAGGATCGAAATTTGCCAAGCCGCCACGTCGCCGCCCTTCAACAACTTCTTACGATTTTCACAATGAAGCATTATCAAGGTCTTAAGGCTTTTCTGACAACATTTGAGAGGGATCTGATTAATCTGTGAGGAGCAGGATGTCAAAGTACAAAACGTACAACTTCCAGTTGCTACTAGGTGGCGCTATTACTATGATTCGATATTGTCATATAGATGTGTTCCGGGTCAGGATGTTATGACATATGAGAGATTTGGAGCAGATTAGACAATGTACGGCCGAGTTACAACAACTTCCTCTTTCATGGTGAATGGTGTTTTTTTGACGCCACGCCACGGACACATAGTTCGATAACTTTTTGATCTTTGAGTAACTTTTCACTGCCAAGGTCTCAAGAGCATACTGACCAAATCTGAAGTCAATCGGGTCAAATCTCTGGGAGGAGTTCGTTAAAGTATGACGCCTTGAAACGGTCCAAAAACGTCATAAAATTCAAAATGGCCGACTTCCTGTTTGGTTTAGAGAAAAATTCCAAGAGGATTTTTTGTACCTCCCATCACGATCCACATACCTACCAAATTTCATACAGCTAGGTGAAACCCAATGTTGGGGCTACTCAATAGGGGGCGCTATCGAGCCAATATTTCATACCGCAGCTGGACACCCCAATCAGACTGCAATTTTCGCAAATTCTGGCTTGCGTGCCGAATTTCAGAAGTTTTCCAGTATCCCAAGCACCTCCTTTTTGCGACGAAACACTAAGAATAAGAAGAATAATAAACAATCGAAAAACAATAGGTCCTCCGCTCCGACTACGTCGGTGCTCGGGCCCTAATAATAATTCCTACAGTTTCAATAGGGACCTCGCGGCCCGACGTTGTCGGTGCTCGGGCCCTAATAATTCCTACAGTTTCAATAGGGACCTCGCGGCCCGATGTTGTCGGTGCTCGGGCCCTAAATATAATCATGTTCTGCTGGGCTCACGAGATAGACAGGATTGTTAATTGACTAGACATTTCATTAGATCCATGCTGACAGACAGCTTTTCTTTGCCCTCCTCAACATTCAAGGCTTTTATTTTGTTGTCAAAGCGCAGCACAAAATCATACATCATTTCAGTTTCTCTGTCCACTAATAACTTAATTCTTACCAGTCCACCCCCCTGGGGTCTCCTTCCAAAACACCACGTAACCACAGGCAACGGCTGTGCACGTGATCTTCTTTTCATCAAGTCTGGCGTAAGTGTTGCCTACTACAGGTAGAGGTGTGGCTGTCACCAGCAACATGCTGTGAGGAGTTGTTTTAGAACAGTGTTCCCAGAAATAGGGTTCAATCTGAATGTATTTGTGGACGGTAGGATCACGTTTTGTCGCAGTATTAAGGTTAAACACAACTATTCTGATCCCAGATTGTCAGCAATGGTCTTTTAAAGAGTCTTTTAAAAACTGAGTCTGCAGCTGCTTTGTCAGTACACACACACACACAAAAATCTGATCACATGAATAAATACAGCAGTCAACCGTCAGCAGTGAGAACAGTATGGATTTAGAAAGATTGAGTATAAGTAGTAGAAATATTTGGGGGCGATGGTGTGTGTCAGAGTTTGGATACATTCCTTGTTTTAGAAGGGGTCATTTTCAAGCTAAGAAGGTTAGCAGCTGGGCAGCTTGAGTTTTGCTTGTGTAAAAAAGTGATGGATCCACACGGAGGTGAAGTTGGATGAAGTGTACGGTATACTGTATGTTCTCACGACCCGATCTCACTCCCAACTCGTCACACATGAATGCTTGGTCAGTGGCCCTACCAGTCACATCATGACGCTTCATATCTACTGTCAGTTGTGGACATGCAGGTCTGCCTCTGGGAGCCGTAGTGAAGGAAGAAGTCAGGTGACTACAAAGAAAACAAAAGTCAGCATAAGGAGGAGGTTGGGACGGACAAATGGGTCAAAAGAACACAGAACTCGAATCCTGGAGACTGATGTTGGTGTCCTGATTTAAACTGATTTTATGTTATGTACTTAATTAACATACATCACATGTGTAACATAGTTGTATCACGAATGTAACGGTTAACTTACTTGCTTTACTGAACTTACTTTACAGGACTTTCACCAGTGTCCCAACAGCTAATATCCTATTCATGAAAACTCTACGGGGTTGAATTTTTATATAACTCATCCATTCAAATTATATTAGCCCTTAAATTTAGTGATACTTGAGGGCGTGGCTGCTGTTAGTGACAGGTGGGTGCCATACCAGGTCACTAGCTGCTAGCTGTCTGCTTTGCTGCACCACCTGTGAACGCCTCATCTCCTCCAACAATCCCCCTCTTTGCCCATTTTTGGATTGGCCGTCCACTTTGAGCTTCACAACCTATGAAACCTATGGGTGACATCACGGAGATTACGTCCATGTTTTAGACAGTTTATGGTGCAGATGGGCCAGTATATGTACTGCAAGGCCGATTAACACTAGAACCGCCAGGGGTCGCTGTATATCTAAAACCGTGAATGGGTGAAGTTGACCTGCTATTAGAATGCATTGATTTTCAAGGTACAATGATTTTTTATTTATCATAAGTTGTACAAGGAAATGAAAATGTTACAGGTAGGAATGCAGTGGTCCTGATGCCAATACGGGAGCTGGATCGGATATTGTGACAATGGAGCGGATCTATTCAATACTCTTAACATTATATCATTGAAATATGTGTAATTGTGCCCCGTTAGAAAGGTTTACACTTGAATTGTAATTCCTGTTAAACTTGAAGATTGTTGGTGTACAATTTATAACTACTATTAAATAACAATTGAACACATGTGTATGTATTTACTGGTCACATTTTGTTTGACAAAGTTAAGAATAGCTATGTTTTAGTCCGGCCTGGTGTTGCCTTAGACATTAAAGAATGACCCCGTCACTTCCACACAGGGAGGCAAACAGCTTTTTCATCAAACACTAGTAGGCCGACACCCAGAACCGATCTGATACCAAATACCCAGGTATTGGTTTAAACAGCATTCTCCATAGGGGTACATTTCATCCATTGTTGCTGATAGGTATAAACTGAACAGGGGAAGCTAGACGACTCACTTTTAGGAAAAGTCACAGACTGAATATCGTCTAAAGAATATTTCTTTAGGCAAAGATAAATACAATTGACAAAAAAGCCGTGGGTGAATGTTACCTGCTGGCGGTTCTAGTGTTGGGGAAACGTGAAGCAGGTGAGCACGTGGGTGGAGATGGTCGGGTGACGGAAAAGGCGGGAGTTGTGAGTCGTGACAGCTTGTGTCGCCAACACCGAGTTAATGAGTGTGCAGAGTTCTCATCTGCCTCACATCAGCTCCCATTTTGAAAATCCTCACAAAGTGATGTCCTCAGGCGGCACGCAGCAGGTTTTTCCGCTGATGGGAGCTTAGCAGTACATATGAATATGCCTCCTGCACTGCTTTTATCAGCGTGGCCTTGCCTCCGCCGGTTCTGTCGCGGATATGATAATGCATTCAATAACATGGTTTTCTCTCTCAGATTATATTTTCCCCAGAAACAATTACGGAAACTATTTCTTTCCCCTTCCTCTTCCCGGGGAAACGTCATGGTTTGTTTTCACTGTGAAACAAAATAGCCCATTTCCAGACAAGCTGTTAAGTGCCGGAGGTAATGCTCTCACATTCTGCATCACCTGCACCGCTAAAGTAAAAGCCTGAGATAAGGAAGGAAACAAAGAGAAGAAAGAACAGAAGAAATGTTCAAGTGGGATATCTAGCTGGCAGAATCCATTTGGAGTGAGCAAGCAATTGCTGCTCATTGACACGGCAATGTCTTAAGCCCGGTCGGCGAATGAATATTTTTGCAAATATATTGCATGATTTTACAGCAGAGGGCCCTGCAGCAAGATGCAAACACAGTAGGAAAGCAAGGCAGTAATCTGCGAGGGGGAGCACGGCGTGTGACTGCGATCAGCTCTTATTTCACTTTCAGGAGCCCGAAACAATTTTTCAATATCATGTCGGAGCGCGCAGCGACGCGGCGAGAAGAGAACAAAACGCTGCGCGTGATTGTGGATGCAGGACGTCGGTGTGTTTCTCCTCCTCTGCGGTGTCTCATGTGGACAGTAAACCTACGCAGATGCAGTGAGCGCTCTTAAACAAACAGATACTATGAAACGAAAAGCTTATTAGCTCATCAAAGACTTTTCTCGGAGTCCCCCCCCCGCTTCTCTGCTCTCCGCGCTCAAAGTGTCAATGTTAGCAAAAAGGATCTCATTAATTTTTTGGTGGATGAGGAACAGTGGCCACTATTCCAGAGTAAACAGTAAGGTTTTAATAATAATGGGCCGGCAGCTGGGACTCTCTGTCTCTCGCTGCTTGCTGTCCTCTGAAGGTTTAATAAGAACGTGTCGGAGTTGCTGCTCGCCAGATATAATAGAACCCTGGAAAGGTAAGAGACACACCTCCAGGACTCGTCTGGCGTGGATGAACCCAAGAGGAACAGGAAGTGCGGAATAAAAGAGATCACTCCTCGACGGCACCCTCGGCAAAACCAGACCAATTTAGGCCGTTTACTTACCTACAGTCCTCCGTGAATAGAGCCCAAAGTCTTCCAGGTGATAATGGGACTGTCTTGTTCATCTCAAAATGTGGGGCTGTGAGAGATGCTGCTGTTGTGTAGCAGGGGACTTCCTCTTGACTATGACAGAATCATAGAAATACTGTGTGGAATAGCCATTTTTTGGACAATTTAGTTAACTGTGTTGGATCCAAATAAACCTCTACTAATCGTTTCTAATCTTCGTGTCGTCAATTACATTAATAATGTCAAAATAAAACAGCATCGGGCCATTGTGTAGCATTTCGGGGGTTCTATTAGCAGAAATGAAATTTAATACTCATAATACCTTCAAGGATTCAAGGATTATGTATTGTCATAATGTAACACAGGGATGCACAGCAGCATTCAGTTGTAGCCTATTGGTAACAACAAACACATGACAAACAAAACAAACGCAGCAGTACATTCCTGGAGTGCATTTCTTTTATTTGCTTCAGTAGGAATGTAAACAGCAGCAACAAACTATTCTCTGGGCAGATAATATGGCCGACATCTTCACATTAAAAATGTACATAAATGTTGAGTGTGTTTGAGCACCAAGCATCATGATGTAAACAGAGAGTCCACCTCCTCTCGTCCCACCAGAGTCCTGAGCCCTGTCAGAGAGCCAGCTATAGGCTGGGTAGTGGAGTAGCCTCAGGACCTAGCTGGGTTAGCTTAGCTTCTATTTCGGCTGTCCTAACCGGGGCTGGCTGGTCGGCTGTGGCCGGTGATCGTCTCAGAGTCCGCTGCACTTGATCTCGGATGAAAAGGTATCATATCTACATGGGGAGCGGGTCCTCTTCACGGAGCCATGTTGCACCGCCATGTTTCTTCAGTAGCCCGGAACAGACAAACCAAACACCGGCTCCAAAGAGGTCCCTAAGCGTTTCTAAGTTACCTGAAGGCCACCGTAGTTCTCCGACGTGAGCCGCAGACTGCAAAACTGTAGCTCCATCACCGGCTGCCTGATTTCGTTGCTCTTAAGGTAGTGTCATTGTGACACCTCAGAGAGAGGTAAATGATCTTATTACAAAACAATCATTAAATAAGAACTCAAAAGTATCAATGATATCCGTAAGTGGTTGAAATTACACATATGATACACAAACAATAAAAACAGAGTATGCCAAACAAGATAAATGACAATACAGCTTTACACACACACAATTCAGGAAAACCACGTCAGACAGAGAAGCACGTATCTTCAGTTATACAGTCTGCATTACTGGCACTTTTCGGTTCACTCTTATCTATATTCCATACCAGTACAGTATAAACAGTACAGTACAGACAAGTCTATCAGACTAGTTTGGGGCTGACTGACATTTATTGAGATCCTTTTTATTCGGACTATATGACTGAAGAAATACTCACGATGAGACAACACTACTGACTTGACTTGGCCAGTTTGAGGCCTGCTGTAGAGAGGCAGAGCTGAGGAATACTTGCAAATTGTTTTGTTATCAATTATCATAGATTCATTAATATAGATTATAGATTTATAGATATAGAAAGTTGTATTGACCCAGTCATTCAAAGCTTGCAATTCAGCTCCAAAGAAGAAGGGGGCAGCCATAGAAATAGTATAGTAGTACTAACATTCCTATTCAAATGAATGTGGCCGGATGGTCAGAGCGGCGGGCATTTGTATGTGTACAGGTGCCACGAACGTAGCGGGCTGCCTCCATATAAACCTCCGTACTAACAGGCTCTGTCTTTACAGACATTGGCTGTGTCTCGATTCAGCGTCCTAAAGACCACGGGACACTGTTCAATATCCATTCTACTCCTATTTCTATTGAGTCAACCCTTCACTTCTACGACTGGATCCATGCAATCTACATTTAAAGTCATCAGTTTAAAAAACAGAAGCCAACTACTAACTAACAGTGAGGCAGGAACACACATAATTCAACCAAACTGCTGAAACGTTGTGCATTGTATGTGGAGGGTGGAGGATGAATTAAGGAGTCGCACAGCCAGAGGAAAGGAGCTGTTCTTGAGTCTCATTTCTTTGTATCTCTTGCCAGACAGCAGCAGGAAGGACAGGGTGTGACTTTGGGCTCTTTGCAGGCAACTCCTCTCACCAATAACTGTGGAACATCATCAGGTCCACGTATAGTGCACTGAAACATTTCATTTCATATTTGTTGCTGTGTCTCTGTAAAATCATTTGTTTCAAATATGTGTTTAAGTTCATTCATATTTGTATGACTTCAATAGTTAAAACATTACCTAACTGTATATTCACTGACTGCGAAGGGAAGAAAGTTGTTGTACTGACCCTTTAGAAGAGAGTGCTGTCACTTTAAGAGAGAACGAGATGTATGCAGGCTGAAGGCAGGATGTGCTGCTTAACCGTGGGGTTTGTTAATAAAAGTTGCAAAATGAAGCTGGACATGTTTTTGGATGGTTAATTTTAAGGCTGCAACACACGCAGTCCTATTAGGACCATATAACTCTATATGTTTTATATTTAAACATCATTATGAAGCCATAGCTTTATCTATGCATTAACAAACAAATCACACGTCTGATTCATACTCTATGCCAGTGGTTCTCAAACTTTTTCTGTCACGCCCCACTTTGGAGGAAGAAAAATGTTCATGCCCCACCACCCACAAAAAATAGCTTATTGTGGCTGCAATTCACCTGTTTTGCACTGAATATCTTTGTAAGATAAAAACAATAAACTGCAACCTGTGAAAAACTAAACAAAACAAGTTCAAATATTTGGCAATAAAGAGTTTTACTGAGTTTTACACAGCATATCTTTTCAAAACAACAATAACGTGCAACCTGTGCAAAACAAAACAATGTGATGAGAGGGCACGTGAGCCCTTGTTGCTGTAGTTCATCTCCTTGGAGCAGAGGCTACATTTAGCATACCCTGCCTTATCAATGCATTTAAAACACTGACAGCAGGAAGCTGCACTCACGTCTGTTTAGACCTCCACCTTTATCCAGGCCCAGCTCCACTCACATCTCAGCCTTGCGTCAAGCTGCGCTACAGACAGCCTCCTCTCCCTGAAGCTCTTTGACCTCATCATCTCATCAGTATCTGGGCCTTTCATTCTACTTTGAGTTAAAACAAACAACCTGCAACCAGATCCGCCGGTGTTCCGGTTTAACGTTAATGAGTGACCGCGTGAACTGAACCGGAAAACGGGGGGGCTTCATGTTTCATCACGTTACGTTTTTTCCTCCTAAATCGTGATAATGATGAACGTTAACAGTCCACGAAGTTCCGCATGCAGTGGACGTTAACTTAACCCAGCAAGTCTGAACGGTAACAGGACATAACGTAACTTAAACTTTAACGGAGGGAAAGACGGTGTAGACATCTTAACGCTGATTGGCCAAGACTCGTCACATCAGAGATGTTTTATTGTGAAGATCATGACATCACCTTTTCTCCTCGTCTCACTCCAATCTGAGAAATGCTGGCTGGCCAGTTGACCCCCCCCCCCCCCACAAAAAAACCTCTACGGATCTACATGATTCACATGGATGATATATTTTGATTCAAAACGGCGAATTTCGCCGGAAAGCGACAAGTTTGCAGGTATGAATAAAGTTATTTAAATAAAAAAATTCTGCATTTCCCCCTGCGCCCCACCTGCAATACCGCCGCGCCCCACTAGAGGGGCGCGCCCCACAGTTTGAGAACCACTGCTCTATGCACTGATCACTCTATTATGTGCAGCACACAGTATTCTTCTGATTCTGACTATTAATTTGTGCTTTCCTTCAGTGGGAAGAAGAACAAAGTACATTACCGTAACTGAGGGGCAGAGGTCTTGTGACTGTTTAATAACTCGGTTTAGTGATCTATCAACTCTTGACTATCAATCTGCTTGCACAGATTTCAGCATCAGTCATATGAGCCCCGGCGAGCTCCAGAAGCATATCAACAGTATCCCGAGGAAATTATGGACAGAAAATTAGGAGTCAGAAAAAATAAATAAATAACTAAAGACAAGTTTATATCTTGATCAAACTCACTTTGACCATACGCATGCAATAAGAAGCAAAAGACTTGTGAAAGTCGTCCCTCATCTAGTGAGAGTCACTATGTGGAGATCAGAGGCCAACAGATCTATTAGAGGAGTCATCTAGGCTCCTCTGCAGCTGAAGAAATGTCCCCCGTAATCTATCAAGGCCCTGCCGATGAAGTAGACGGGGCCGCACGTGTTTTATCAGCCTGGTAATTGGTCATGTTGACACGCATTGTCTTTGAGAGGATGAGAGGTGCGAGGCATTCCGCCTTATTTATGGTTTGTAATAAAGATGGCCATTTATAAGGCATTATATGGCACTGTCAGACTGAGCAAGTTTCACACACACACACACACCTTCATAAACGCATTCCGTGAGTGTTAGAGAGATTGAGGCACATAATAACAGGTGGTTGTGTATGGGTGGAGATGGTGACTCTGGCGTCAGATGTTAACGTCCCCATCGATCCCTCTCCAGGTCATCCACTGACTCCTGCTCAGTGACCTTTGACCTCTTCCAGTGGATGCTGTGAGAGCTTTTGGTCAGGTGTTCACAGACAGCTGATGTTATCTGTTTCACTGATGTAGCGTTCCCCACAGAGTGTATATAAGAAATGGACGTAGTCGCCATGATGACATCACCACTACTGGTTTTCGCCATCTTGTTTTTTTGCAACTAGTAAACGGAAGTGACCATATTTGGATTGTAGAGTAGTGACGTAGAGACGGCGTATACAGCTCTGGCTGTGGGAGCAACCTCTCAATCACCGTAAGCCCGCCCTAAAGCATACTCTGCTTTATGGTCTGTTTGACTCTTCTACACAACCAGAGGAGTCGCCCCCTGATGGCCATTAGAGAGAATGCAGCTTTAAGACACTTGGCTTCACTTTTGTGAACTGGAGGTTGCCACCTGGTTGAGAGCCATGTGAAGACATTTCCTCAATCACACAGCTTTGTGCTGAATTCTGTAGAGAGCTCCATTCAAGTGGCAATCCTTAAGATTTCATTCCTGGTTTATTTGGCGACACCCAATTCACTGGTGGTAATGGCAAATGTGGTTTAATATTACAGATCCTGAAGAGTGGCAGCCGCAAAGCAAACTATTGTCTTTTTAATAAAGAAGAAAGGCAATAATTGGCCTTTTTCCACCATCCTGTGATCAGATTTTATGCTGCAAACAGCATGAGTCTGCAAAAGTGAAAGTATTTGGTTACCTCGCTCTGCAGCCTGTCGATAACAGTAACAGGAAAACATCGAGGTTGACAGTTTACATGACTTCAGGATGAAATTTAAATCAAAAGGTCAGACTTTCAAAAAATGGGGAATTGATCTTAGTCAATTAGTCGACTAACCAGTCATTTCGGTCTTAGGTGACTTTGATCGCATCAGTCGATTCGTCATTTTTTAAGCTTGTTTTATACCGATTCTACAGATGTGTCAATCCATGGTTGTAGGTGCGTTTGATTTTATTTGCTAACATCACATTGCATAACATTACTCATGACTCATTCACTTTTTTATAGGTACAAAATTCTCAGTGAAAAGAGCGAAAGACTGACAGAAACTGTAGCGAGACATGAGGCTGAGGTGAAGGGCACACACTAATACTATGAACTGTATCTGAACATTGTGTGTGAAGTTAATGCCTCTACCCACAGACCAACTACAGATCTAAAGTGGTCCTTTGAGGTACATTAGAAACACACAATGCTTTAACATGGAAATGTGACCATCATATGATTTGTTCCACTCAGCTGCATTTTCTCCCTCTTATTTTAAATTCTTATTTATGTCTTTATTTATTTTTTCACACAGTGCTGCCTGGATGATAAACAACAAACAGGGTCAGTTATTAATAGCTGTGACGAAGTGGTATCAAAATGTAACGTCACGATGCTGCCTGTTGATTTTGACACATCTTGGAGGCTGAGGTGCTGCTGACTGTGGCTGATTGAATGCAGAAGATGAGTTGTCCCGGTGCAGCGTGCTGCTGCTTGTGTAACTGGCCTTGAGTGATGTAAGTGGACTCAGTGCCCTCTGCAGACACAGCTTCTCTGTGGCTGTTCTTACTACGGAGGATAATTATTTTAAAAGCCTCTCCTCTCTTTTTTCCTTCTTTTGTCTCTTGTCCATTCTGTCTTCCCTTCACCTCCCTAGGTGATGCAACACATGTCCACGTCCGGTACAGAGAGAGATGAATGACACAGAGGATGATGGAGGAAATGCAGGATCATTTTGTTCCAACATCAGAGGAGAATTTGATGTAGATTGCCAAATAGCCTAGGCTTCACCTCTCCCAAATATTGTTACCGAATATGTTCATTAAAAAGTTCAATGTGCTTTTCAAATGTGAAAGTGTTTTATTTCTAACAGTATGAAGTAATTGCATGAATCTTAAGCACTGCAAAATACGTATTGGCCACATTTATTTCAGAAAATTGCTTTAAATATGAGTGTAACAAATACAGGCTTCACATTTCCAATGTTTAAGTTCAACATTGTAACTATTTTTGTCCAGAACATCCAACATACGTTTGTTTGTGGTCGTATGGTATGCTAGCAGAAACAACAGGAATGAGGGATTCAAACGAGGTTTTAATTTTGGTTCGTATTGTTTAATTGGGCAACACTTACATAAGACCACTGACAAAAACATTTCCTATTGTGGTTCAACAGAAATGAGCTAATACATCGTGGGTTGAATCGGAAGCAAACCTCTTCTCCAGCGGCTGTATTCTCAGCAGTGTCTCAGCTTGGAGCATATGTTTCGCTGCCTTTTTAGTCTCCATTTTCTGTAGTTATTCAGAAACCATCCATACAATTCCAATATGCCCCTTCCGTCTCTGTTGCACTTGCTCTAGCCCACTCACCTCTTCCTAAGCTGGGGCTGCTCTGGTGCTTGCATTGGGTTCAGCCAGAGGTTGAGTGGCTGGGACTCATACGTAGTTAGCCTCAGCTGTGCATTGTATATTTGACCTTGCCTTACAGGCTGCTTTGGCCACCGTAAGTTCCACACAAGTGCTGATAATTTATATCCACACCCTCCAAATAATAAGAGCTTCTCAAGTTTGTACCCTTGCTCTTTTGGGCTTCCATGTTGCCTTTCGGTTGGTGAACAGACAAATGTGGTTGCGAGGATATTGTTGTCACCTGCAATATTCTTTGTCCACATCTAGAACGTGCCACCATGAGGAGCCATGCCTTGACTGTGAAGGAGCAGGACTGATGGCATTATGTTTCTATGCATGCAGTTCCTTTGTATCAAGTGATTGGAGACGGACTAGCAGTGACTAAATCAGAAGTGGCCCGTGTGTTGCATTCAGTGTCATCTGCCCTGGCCAGTCTTCTTATGAGTCAATTTGAAAACGTGCGATGCCCTCAAAGACTGGGCTGCTCTTGGCCTAAAGGATTCCAGGGTCCTGGGTACAGTTTGCACTTGAAATGAGTAGTCTGTGGTTCCCAAACTAACAGTACGCTCTCTTTGTTGTCACTAGTGTAAGTTTATAGCCTGCTTTATGCCCACCAGAGGGCATGTTGTGTCACCTCCGAGTAAATGAAAACAAGAACAAAAAACTATATATATTAATATGTGTGAGGATAAGTAATTTGTTTGTTGGAATAATTGCCCATATAACAACATCCCCCAACAGCCCGCCCTCCCCTCCCAGCAGCCAATTACCCAGGAATAATCGGGGATGAGACTCAACAGCTAATAAGTTATTTCTACACAACGGCATGGACGATGTGCCGTCATTGAGCCAATTTCTTCTTCTGTCTTTTCATTTTTCCACCTATCGGCCTCTCTCCTCTTCCCCCGTCTCCTGTGAGGCCCCCCAGCAGTAAAGACAAGACATTAAGGTCACCTGGAAATCATCAGAAGAACAAGAGGCTGGTAATGAAGAGAGATGGATGGCTGTTATTGTATTCCGCCATTGATTGGCAGCACGAAACCTTTTTCCGACCATCTTTAAATGCCCCTGTCTGCCTTTTCCTCTACCTCTCTGTCCATCTTCATCTCAACTCAACAACTTGGAGGAGTTGCATCTGTTAAACGCCGCTGCAACCTCCCTCCCCAGCAGTAAACAGCCATGAGCCAAACCTCAGTAAGCCTGTTGATCAGACTCCCACGTAAAGCGCAAAATACTAACACCTTTTTACAACATGTACCCCCCCCCCCCATACACACACATCCCCCCCACTCTCTCGCAAACACTTTCCGCGCTTAATCTCGCAAATCAATGTCAATTACATCCTGATTATGTTCGGCGCGTCTAACCATTTGTCTTGATTTGGGAGCCGTGTAAGTGTGGAAATCAGCAATCCGTGTATGGTGCCGGTGGCTATTGAGGACACGCGCGGGGGGGGTCGCGGTGCCACAGTACAGTATTGTAACTTCAAAGGTCATGTTTGACTGTTTCCGTATCATTAGATGTGAAGAGTAGTCGTGATTTACTGGGAAACGCGGAAAGGTCAAGCATGACCGCTCTCTCTCTTCTCCTCTCTCCTTCTCTCTCTCTTTCTTTCTTTTAAGTCGCAGCAGTGCTTTGGGTTCCGTGTCACACTGCGAGGACAAAATGGCAGCAGCCAAGGGGCCGGAGCGATACATACCGGCGCAGCGGGGACCTGTCTGAATGTCGTCCGCATGTCACTTTGCCTTTGCGTTGCCATTTCTCGTCCTGTGCAGGTTGAAACGCTCTGACTTATCGTGGTCAAAGGGTCTAAAAATACGCCCGCTGGTTTCCGTCTTCAGTCTGCATGATTTTTTTTCTTCTTTTTCATCCAGCTGTTATTAACTGTGCTTATGGACCTGGAGCTTTTGCTATGTGCAGATAAAATGACGGCAAGCATGAAACTAATGAATGTGATCTTCAGCACTACACCCTGCCAGTAGCGTGACTCTGGGTGATCGTCAATACATTAAAGAGTTCTGCACTGTTTTCATGCCATCATTTGTATGTCATGATGTTTGGTTGTTTTTTTTTTTTTTTTTGATTCAGTAATTGAAATGCAGTTCTGCTTTGTGATTGGCTATTTGTTACAACTTAGCTAGAATGACAACATTCATTTTAACTTCTGAATTTGGTCAAATGTCTGTGATTTATGCTGTTAAGCAATTTATAGTCTTTTTTTATTTTTTACAATACATTTATTTTATGTTAACATTTTTTTTAAATATAATTGTATTTTTTGCATTTTCTGTGTTTTTAATGTTTTTATGTATTTATAGGACGATATCTTTGTAACTATCATAACTGCCTTTATTAGTTCTAAATTCTTCCTATGAATAATTATTTAAAAAAATCTTTAAGCAATTAATCATATCCATTAATCATATACATTTTGGATGGGTGGTGTCATTAAGAAGGAGCTGGTGTCTGCCTTTTTTCTAATTTTCTCTGTAATTGTTTTTTATTCAGAAGTCTTTTATTCTCAAACAGAGCAACACTGATCCAGAGAGTCATACATTTCACTTCCACTCTCTACAACGGAAGTATTAATGTGTGTGTTCAGTGACACCCAGGTGGGAAAGATTCACTGGGTTTGCAAATATCTGAAAGGTCCTTTGTTCTCCTGTTTTGAGCTTTATATTTTTAGCTGGTGTCGACTGTCACTCTCATCAGTTAAAACCAAAAACATCACTGTCGAAAGGTTATATTACATGTTATATTACATGTAGCTAAGTTTACTTTCAAGGCCGTCTGTGACTGTGACAATGAGCTCATTGGTACTAAAACAAGAGGAAATTGTGTATTTGTTGGGGACTATTTTAAGCGGTGGATGAATCCACATTTGGTGCTCTTGTGAGTATTTGTGGCAGCAGGAAGGTGTATGTGGGATTGAGTCAATATGAACGTGTTCATAGAAATAAAGAAACATTTCACCCAGTGAAACAGCATCTGTCTGTGCCCATTTTTTATTTTTTTTTTAACTTTTGGGCTGAAACTGAAAAAAATCTTGTCAGTGAACCCTGTGATGCCTCATTCACACAGTGACATCCTAATCCGAGCAGCCAAACCCTGATGTAAAAAGTGTAATATTTAGCTACTTTGCCAGAGTGATACAAAGAGAAGGAGAGCGAACGAAGGAGTGGAGGAGATCAAGAGGGTGAAGAATTCTGCAAATGTTTACTTTTGCATTCTGCGCGAAAAAAGGGACAGATAATTAGAATGACATTTAAGCACAGCCGACGTTTCCGGGAGGTTGGTTCGGCTTTTGTTTGGCAGTACATCATTAAATACCAACATGGCATCAGTCTAAGGTGTGTGTGTGGGGGGGAGGCACAGCAATGAACTCTGGGCCAAAACAAACGCTCATCAGCGGCGCCGCCGGTTGCAGGAGAGCCGGAGGTGGGTGGAGCATCCACCGAGGCTTCCCTCGGCTCCCAAATGAGGCGAAGCTGGTGCTTTTCCCGCCTAATATGTAACTGACCCCTGACAAGCGCTATCTCCCGGCTCAAGCTACGCGGAGAAGCCCGGAAGGTCACATTAGCGGGCTAGTTATAACAGAGTGTCAAATGTCTGTCAGCGCATTCCGAGCTAAAAAAAAAAAACCTGCTGCAGCCGCGCCATGAGTTGCCATCTATCTGAGGTTTTAATAAGTGACAACACTGGGCCACTCATAATGTATGTATTAGCCGAGAGGGGACAGGGCCTGCGTGTGTGTGACATGATCCCTATCTCTCCTCTCTTATTTCGCTACACTTTTTCTCCCCCCACACTTGAATTAATGACACAGGCAAACTCGGGGGAGAGGATGTGGGGATCTAGTGCTCTCTCCATGTTATTTCGCAGGGGGGGGGGTGCAATAAGAGCGATGTGCACGAGAACGTGGCTTTAAACATAAGTGGGCCGGACCACCGCTGTGTATGTTTTTTCGCATTAATGCAGAGGGGCATATCGATCCCGGATGCTGACTCCGGAATGAAGCCAGCGAGTTTGAAGCAAAGCTCATTAGGCCCTCCAGCCGCAGTCAGCAACAGAAATACACTGAGATAAAAGAAGAAGGGAATAAAGAGACTACAACATAAAACTCAGGTCACGCACACGTATATCTCAAACGCTCAGGTGAAAGAGCAGCTTGTTGAATATGTAGCTGCACATAAACCCCGTCTCTGGAGGGCCCAGATCCCTCTCTCACACTCTATGGGCGACTGTAGAGCAAGAGTGTGAAAATGAGTATCACAGGGTTCACTGACAAGTACACCGCTGCAGATTAACACACAGGCTGATCTAGTCTGCAGCCTCGGGGGCCTCTCGTGTACGTAAGGGCCCTGGATTGGTCTAGGAATTCAAAAATATATATATTTAAATTTGGTGGAAGGATTCCTTGACGACTTTGTCTGACGATGTTATGGGGGATGCCCAGATTCATTTATAAAAAATATTTATACGTCAGCCCCACTGAACAAACGCTCATGGACTACAAATATAGAAGCAATAGTCATCAATCAGTACTGATAAAACTTCTTTTTTTTCACATGCTACCATTTCATATGCACAATAAAATAGTATTTGTTGAACAAACGCACAAACCTAAGACAAAATGTGCTGATTTGAAATTTAAAAATGTTCTGCCATGGGCTCAGGTTAATCTGTGGACTGAAAACTGATATAGACCATCCAGATCAGATTCACGACATACAGTATTACTCACCAAAACACACTGTACACACAAATAGGTTCTTAACTCATGACACATTTACAAAGTTGGTGTATTAAATACTTTTAGATTTTGCATTGTTTACATCTCAGCCTTGTACACGGGGTTCCCGCTCTACCAACTGAGCTATCTTTTTTTTAGGCCCATTGCTTTGTTTGTTTTACAAACTGTCAATTAGCTGAATAGCATGAAACCAATGGCAGGATTTGACTCTGCCCATGTGACCATGCAAATAAAGTAGGGACCCACTTCTATAAACTTTGCTTCAAAGTGCTACTACTGGTCCAAAACAACACGGGATACCTTCAGTCTGTGGTCTATCGGCCAAGGAGGTACTGGCAGATAATTAGATTAATTAAAAAGCCATTAATTTGTATGTCTAAATGTGCTAAGAAATTCACATAAATTACAGTAAAAACATCGTAATTCAAACAAAGCGTAATATTACGAGTAATCAGTTACTTTTGTCTATTAGCATACCTATCACGACACATCATCAGGGAGAGACGAACGTGTTTTGCCACTGCTAGCTAGCAAGAATCATGAAAAAGTGATGTGGGAGACAATCCTAGTCGAGTAAAAGCTTCAAAACACGTGGAGAGGAAATATGACCCTGAATACATAAAATGTGGATGCATAATGGCGGGCAGTGATGGGAGAGGGTAAGCAGAATATTTATTTTGGTCATTACAGCCGACACAAAGTTAAAGCCCGGTTTATTTTTTCTCCTTGTCTTTGTCAAGTTATGTTTTTTTTTCTCATGTATTTGGGAAGATGGTTCGCGGAAAAGTTGTAACAATCGTGCATACAAACAGGTAACTTAAGATGAAAATCACTACGCATGTGGTGCATCATATTTCCACCAGGCTACTGCTGAAAACGTGTATTCGAGGACACGAGTACTCTTGAAATAATGAAATATAGCAGAACATACTTTCATAACTCGTACAGGTGTAGAGCACGGTACATAGAGAATAGAACAGGCTTGGCGTTTTGGTAGAGTAAGCTCCGAGGTTTTCAGTCTCATTACTTGGGAGATTTGTGCACAGCCAGCTCCGCCGCCTCGTTTGAAAAGAGCACATCAATGAATGTTGTTGTCATGGTTTCCTTTGTTCCCGCCTGCTCGAAGGAGTCACTTTGGATCGCTGTAAACTTGCGGTTGCAAAGAAAGTGTGTGTGTGTGTGTGTGTGTGTGCGCGTGTGTGAGAGGTGACGTGAGGACAGAATATCTGTGGCGGACACAGTGAAAAGCTTCACTAACCTTTTAGACAGGGGGAGGAGGAGGGACGGACAAAGAGAGACAAACGCTGTGCGTTTTGAAGTTACAGCCGTCTGTTTCTGAATTTCATTTCAGGGAACATCCCTCGTTCTTTTTCTCTCCGTTGCTATAGTAACACATCTCTTTCAATCGTAGGAAAGTATCTCAATTCCACTAACCCACGTGGCGTGTAAGTCGGTGAACAAATGACCAGAGCAAGTGTTGGACAAACTCATGTCATCTCATTATTTTTGTATAAATGCAATTATGAAAGTTTATTTTTAAAGGAATAACCGAAGCAGCAAAGGAATGTATTAGCTTGGTTTTAACTGGCAGCATCACAGTCTCCGTGCTCGGGCCACTGACAGCAGATCATTCCTGCTTTTATTCTCGCTACTGGGACCAGGTGGACTCCGAATAACAACTCTTTCTTACACTTTGACAGTTGTGTCCTTTCTTTCTCCAAACACATATACAGAATGATCAGATCGCTAGAAAGAGTTGCAGAGGCGCTGCACACCAACTCAGATATGACAAAACTAGCATGAGCAACTTTACTATCTACACATGGGTGTAAATACTCAAGTTCACTTCAAAGAACTGCGATAACGTTCATGCATTTCCGAGAGAAACAGAATGTTTAGGTGGGGTTTAGGTCCAAAAGATTTGGTCCAATCGATGAGGGATTTCATTAGAGTGCGACAAGGCCACCAGGATCTACTTTACTTATGTACCTACATTGTCACAGCAGTCGATGCAGCAGTGCATTGGGATTGACGGCAGATTGATCTTCCCACAGGTGGTTCCTGGTGGGACACCGCTACAGCTAAACAGGTGTAGAAGAAGTTTGGACACCTGTCTGTGTTGTTAGACGAGGAGGATGAGGAGGAGGAAGACATAAAGAAAGGAGATCTTGTCAAAATAAACATGAACTTAAATGAAATGTTCAATCTGATTTTTTTTGGAGGAAAATTAACTAGATTTGAAAGATGAATCAACTCAACTTTATAAAAAGTAGTCGACAGATTAATTGACGTGAGTAGTCGTTAGTGGCAGCCCTAGCCTTTCGATGTCCACCGCTTTGGTCCAGACTGAAATTTCTTAGCAACATGGAATAAGTTGCCGTGAAATTTTGTAAACACGTTCATGGTCCTGTTCAAGGATATATACTGACATTAGTGATCCCCTGACTTATATTCTAGCTTCGACCTGTCAATCACAGTAGTCCCGCCCTAAAGCATCCCCTGCTTTATGGTCTGTTTGACTCTAAATGGACCATCATTTACTAAATGAACATCATGCTGTATTAAAGAAGACTTGAAACTAGAGATTGAGACCATAAACTCATGTTTACAATGTTTACTGAGGTAATACATCAAGAGAGAAGTAGAGTCATTTTCTCATAGACTTCCATACAACCAGAGGAGTCGCCCCCTGGTGGACATTAGAGAGAATGCAAGTTTGCCAGGTCCGTGTGACAAAACCAACCCAAAGCTACTCATTGTAGCGGACCCCAGCCAGACAATGGTGAAGCGTACTGATGTTTCCAGAGGTCTTTATTTAACTGTCATCTTCATTTTGATGAACACAAATTTACTTTTTCTCGCAACCAATCTCCAGAAAACACCGTAAGAGCTACGGAACAGATAAAACATAAATGAGCTCTTACGAGTACAAACATTCATTAAATTACATTTCAATATACACGTGGGCATTAATCTAACATTTCTCACAAATATACTTTAACAACAGCATATGTAAAAACTGAAATCTAGCATAAGCTTAAAAACTACAGCATAGTAATTTAATCATATCTATTAACATTAGCATCCAGTTGAAACAGTAATACATTTGACCATCCTTTTACAGGTTTATTAAGATTAAAATGTCATTAAACATGGTCATTAAACACAATAGACAGACAATACCTTGTTCTCGTTCCAGCTTCTTAACATTGAGATTACTTTTCCCTCAACAATTATTTCACCTAAAAATTGCCTTTTATTAAATACAGTATATTATGATGAATAACATATATCTCTGTGCGTCAGTGAATTGCTCTACCCATTCACAAACTGTTGCTTTGTCTTTGCTTTCTCTTCCTCCTTCCTCCCCTGGACAACATGAATGTACTGTTTTTACTTCATATGCATTTACTGTAGTTACCTTATTTCCACTGAAACACCTTATCATGCTGGTTCCCTATATTTTGATCATATACTTGCGTACATAGGTTATGTATTCACTGTTAGCATTTTTCATCATTTATTTCAAATCATGCAATTTATCCATTACAATTCAATGATATACACAATATACTGTATGTATTAACGGACATATTTGTTGAACTTTGGTATCATCTCCAGTTCATTGTTTGGTTCTGTTTTTGCTTTCCCATTCTTTTATATATTTCTTAACTCATTTTGCCCACTCTGTACCGAGTCTACCCCGTCTACTGTCTTTAATATATCAGAGTACACTGCGGTTCATTTCACATTCTCACCATTTCGGCATTTTGAAATAATCTCATCACAAAGCCTCAAACTGACTTCGGTGCTTCCTCCCTTGAAAGATTCATCAGCTTGAAGTTTTTGGCCTGTCATCTTTTAAAAAACATTCAGCCTGAAAGTCTCTCACTGGGGGAGTGAAATAAAACAACGGGCCGTTTGACATGTGTGGAAAATGATGGAAACTTACTTTGCCGACGGGTAGCTGGCCTGTCTGCAGGGCGCTGGCAGTGACAGGAGGGACGGCAAACTGTTTGCCGAAACTATCTGAACCCGCGAGCCATTTATCAGGTGGACTGTAATGAACAAAAGCACAATCTCAGAACTTTTCGTCCGCCGTTCGATACCATATCTGTCCTCTGTCGCTATCTAGTTAGTGCCGCTCTGAGGGATCGCCCTGTCTGACATTTGGGACCTGTCAGACACAGTGATGGATGATTGAGGGGGCTGTGGTAACGCGTCTACCTAAACGTTGGCTCTGTTGAGGGATTCTGAGCTTTCTCTCTCAACCAGGTTCTTTTCAACACGGCAGCTGGCTCTGGGTTTTTTACCAGCAGGCCTGTCGAGCGTCATTGCAGCACAGATTCTGTACAATCGAAAGATAAAGTTCTCTCCAAATACAAGGAAAAGTGAAAGATTTTCGCCAATACTGTGAGAAAGGTTAGAATTAAATCATTACTTGAACTTCTTGTCTGATTTATTACTTATTGTGCATTCTTGATTGGCAAAAGTACTTGCTAGTTGCTTTCCTTAGAAGTAATTGATTTCCCCAGCAGTAACAGTGAGGTTTCTTTCAGTGCTGTAGTTGATCTGGACCAAGGAAAAAAGAAAACTAATGCACTGGGGGTCCTGCAAGAACATTTACATATTCCTATCCTAAAACACTCTTTTCTGTGAGGTTTGCTTGTATGATTGTTCTAAGTCAGATTCACGGAAAGAATTCCACAAACTTTGATAATGCTATAGAGCTGTGGTCATTAGCATATCATGGTAATGTGCTAATATTAGCATAGTAGCAACTTTACGTAGGGGCATGGAAGTCTAGTAAAGTTGCTACGTCATGCTGTGTTCATTGACAAGTTTCATTCATAAAAATGTTACCAATGAGTAAATAGAAGACTTCACAATGCAGAGCTTCTAGTCCTGCTTTCGTAAATGTTGACAAAGACTGAAGACAAAAAAAAATACCAAGTTTAGAAGTGTCATATTTGATTGTTAGAGCACCCAAAAATATTTACCAAATATCAAAGGTGCTTAATACATAATTGGGAGCATTTCGATGGGCTCCACACATCTGATCCGGCGGTTTACATCTAACAGCGCCAACAGTACAAACAATAGCAAGAGTGTTGACAGAGGAGGGTGGATGCTACGCTTCTACAACCGGCCAGCTGTATGAGAGCAGTGCATAGCGAGGACCCTGAGCTAACCAGTGGGGCGCGCTCACATGCACTAAAAGGCATGCGCAGCCAGCCCGGCTAATTTAACAAAACGGGGAAAAGGTCGGATTGCAACACACAGAGGGAGAGTGATTCAGGTAGACATTACTCCATCTATATCTTTACATGGATAATTGTTGTTAGCTGCTATATTCATGCTCTGAATATTGAATTTGAAACCCTCCATAGGGGAGCTGCCGACAGTGCCATCAGCAGCATGAGGACGCACAGACAATGGTTCATCATAAAGGCCGTAAAAAAACATTAGGAAAGTGGTTGATGACTAATATGAGACGCAGTCAGGGGACATGGGCACGTGATGAGTTCACCACATGGATATGGGAAAGGCTGGAGCTGGAAGGCATTCTATATTGTTCTTATTGCACAAATCCAAATCCACGATGTGTCAGTACATTAAGACTTCCATACTCTTCCTATGGCTCTCAGATCCAAGCTCATATGTGCCGACTGACGCAAATATATAGTTTCCTTTTATGCTAAAAGCTCAGTAATCTCCTAAAAGAGCTGGGCCATGTTGTTTTTAACAAACGTTGCTTAAACAGGGGGAAATAGTGCAGGTTGGACAGTTTCAATCAGCCGTCTTGATCTATACAGGAAGTCACAAAAAGCTTCAGATTAGATCCTGACTGAATAAAACAGTATGTTTTAGACCCATCTTTTCAGTTTTACTTCTGTCCCGAGTGATTGTTTTTCTGTATTTTCTTTAACCACTGACTGTGGCTCAGTGGTAGTGCGGTTGTCCTTCGATTAGAGAGTCGGCAGTTCGATCCCCAGTTCCGCTAGTCCATGTCGATGTGTCCTTAGGCAAGACACTTAACCCCAGGCTGTTCCTGCGGTGTGTGAATGGGTGAATGACGACATGTAGTGTTAAAGCGCTTTGAGTGCTTGGAAGACTAGAAAAGCGCTATACAAGTACAGTCCATTTACCTTGTATTATTTATGATCATATCCACGTTTCATATGAAGACCCTGGCCATCTAAAATCATCTCAAACGTGTTCATATCGCTTCATGTTTGGAGCGGACTTAGGGGCATGCCGGTAAAAAGACCGTGTGGGGAGGTGGAACGCATGGGCCAAAATGCAATCTGGGAATAGACAACGGTTTAGCTTTTTAAAATGTTTAACGACTTATATATTAGACCAAGTTTGTACACATTAGACACGTTTTTTTTTTTTAAATCTTCACATTTAAGAAAGCAGTGAGGTTCTGTTATTTTCATGGGTATATTTTGAAGACTTATATTCAGCCTTTCTGGGCTCATAAAAGTTGTCATCGACCAATGAACAATTAGGCGCGTCCCATCTTTGGTTAGGTCTTTGCAGTCACAAATGCAATGGCTGGTTCTCAAATCTGCAATCATATTGATCTCAAGAGATTATTGTTGCTGATGTCAGTGTGACGTCATCTCAAGTTTGTCTACAGAGTTCAAATGAAGTACAATGTGTGTTTTCATGGTAATGGAGGAACATGTCACCCAGTGCATCAGTGTGGCTCGTTGATGTGGATCTCTATGGCACAGAGGAAGAAGACACCTCAGGCTTTGACACACACACACACACACACTCGCACACACACTTGTTAGTAGATACATTCACTGGAAAATCACCCGAATTATAATTGAACTCCATAATTTACACCAAATTTTAAAATACGGCATGATCACTCAATATATCTTCATAGTTTCTATCGTAATTAATTATTTAATGTTGTAATAAACACTGGGTCAGCAATAAATGTACTCACACACACACACATAGACCCCCGTGCAAGGTAGTGTAATAGCAAAACAGGTCCGGTGAGAAGGATGATAGGCTCGGTCTTACCTTTTACATTCACAAAGCCAATTCCCCAACCTCCATATCTCTGAGCCTCACACACACACACACACACATATAGCTCTCTGCTTCCCTAGCTTCCCCTCTCTGATTGCAATTAGTGAATTATGCACTTGGACTTTGGCCAGCTATGCAGGATTAAATTATTCATAAATGTTAATAGGTGCTGCCTCTCTTTCTCTCTCTCTTTCTCTATAGGTGCATTTCCTTCCACGTTTTTATGCGCATTTTCAATTTGTGCATGCAAGAAAAAAACCTAAGCGGAAACGCCATAAATTCGGGAAAAAATGGAAAAAAGTTTTTTAACAGATTTAGCGATTAAATGGCGTGGATGAAGCAAGGGACTTCAACACCACCGCCGCTTCTGCTCCGCGGAGGAGGCGAAGGTTCTCCATCGCTCCACACAGATCTGATGTAGCCTTCCGCACATATGAATGAAACACAAACGTCATTTTTCCATCCAGCTATCTTCGTTGTTTTTCACCGTTTGATGTTCGACTAGTTCTCTTTTAATCACGTCTTTTTGGTGCACCCTCTTCTTCAACAGTGGTAAAACAGCCCCGTATCATGGCAGATCGGTTTCAAATTCTCAGTTTTTCTTGTGTCGTTCAGGACGAAAGCAATGCCAAAAGAAAGTCAATTAGGATCCTTTTTTCTTTGTGGACACACAACATAAACGCATCCGCGTGACGACAGACCAAGTGATGTAGTATTAGATATCCATAAAGACCACTTACGGTGGGAGGGGAGGAGGATGGGTCCAACAAACACAAGACTGGTGTTCGACACCGCGTTGTGGTTTTGCAAAAACATAACTTTTGTTTTGTAACGTCATATCTCCCCCGAAAACAGTTGTTCCGTGTAAAAAAAGGACAATTCGTGTCCCTGTACATGTAACCAATAGATTGCATGTCATGACTATTTCAGGAAATGTTGTATGGCTATGTTGGGTATAATGGCACCCGACTGGATGATGGGCGCCACCTACCGCTTGTCTCCATGACCAACTCTTAATAATGGCACGTAGTGGATGGAAATGAGCATTCGTTCAAATTTTCTTTGGCAGATTTTCTCAAAATTCGGTTAAAATTGCGATACATTTCGATGGAAACCTGGCTGCCTCTGTCTATCTCTCTCTCTGACTCTCTATTTCTCTCTCATCCCTCCAGTCACTGGCTCATGCAGCCCATGCCGGAGAGAGATAATATTGACCTTTTCATTGGGGCATGTTATTAGGAGCTGCTCTCTATTAAAACAAATGATGACATTGTCTGTAAAGCACAATACAATAAGTCATTTGAAAGGGATTACTTTGGCTTCCGCCTGGCGAGAGCGAAGAGTAAACTCAATACGGCTCTGGAAAGTCAAACTAAAATGAACAATGATGAATGAAGTAAACAGTGCAGCCTCACATTTAGCAGCACACAGGCTCTGTGATGCAGCCTCGCTGTTGACTATAGCACTGTGCATTTACATACAGCAGCTAGCGGTACACAATCCTAGCCATTCATTACTGTCTGCAAAAAATCCTTTTATCGCTTTTTGTATTAAAGGTGCTGCACACAGCAGTTTTTAAAGAGCAGTAATTCTTTGACAAATTCATTTTTATATCCTGGTACACAGTAATTAATGTAAACAAATGGCGTTTGCTTCTATCTTTATAAACTTAACGGCTAGTGGTATTGGTGTTGTATCCCTTAATGAAGACCACGTTTCCCATCGGCCTTGCTGCTTCCACCGCCCCTCCAATGCCTAGATCAGACAGCACCATTTAGCAGCTCGGGGCGTCTTTATGTACTTGTTTTCAATGAAAGTGAAGCGTTTTGTGTGACTTAGGCTGTTACATGTAGCTATATGGCTTAACTAAAAGTTACCATGATCTGAACAGTAAACAGCAGGAGGCAAATTCGTCCTTACTTAAGTAAATAAGGTAAGTTGTTTTTATGAATTCAACTCTTAGGCCATGTCCACATTACTCCGTTTCCACTTGAAAACACATATGTTTGGTACGTTTACACTGAGCGTCCACACTACGCTGGCATTTTCGAGCCCCGAAAACGGAGGAGTTTGAAAATGCTCCCGAGGACGGATAAGTTTGAAAACTCCGGGGTTGCCTCTACGTGTGGACGGTCAAAAACGGATACGTTTGGAAAAGATGACGCCCACAACCGCATTCGCTACTTGATTGGTTCTTAGCAGTCACGACGTGTCCTTCTCTGATTCGTCACACTCCTATGACTTGACCATTTCCCGGAAAATCATAAACAACAACATTGATTACCGATCGACTACCAGGTTAATTCAACATTACAGGTGTTGCTGACCTTGTTGTCTTTACTAGCAGCTGTTGTTCAGTTAAAGTCTGCTTTTTTGAGACGTGTGTTGACCACATTTATGCAGTGGTGGGCCGTCAGGGTCTGCAAGGCCTTCTCTGCTGGCCTAAACAGAATCACAAAGTTATAGCTATTTTATAATTTAATAATTTTTCTTAAATACACTACATGTATTATAATTAATAAAAATATTTTTCCCATTATCTTATTTTCTCATTGACAGCTACTGTCTTCCTCAGTTGCTCTGCTTCCAGTGCAGCTTGTTTTAAGTAGAGCTTTTATCCAATCAGATTTCACCTCTGTGTCTCTAGGTAAGAACAGAGGCAGAGGCCTGCAGAGTCTCAAGTGAATCCATGTGCAGTTTAAGTGAATGGGGACGATATTGTTGATTGTCATAGTGTTCGACCAATCAGATCTTTAGTTTGACATGTTGGGCGTATTCTTTGACGTGCCAGAGCCTGCTAGCTGGCCTACAAGTACGTGATTGGTCAGTGGGCTAGCCTGACATGTTGGGCGGTGACAATCCCAATATCTGCTGCCTCTGTTGAGCGGACATTTTCAGCCTCAAACGCATTAAAACGTATTCAAGAAATACAACAGGGGAGGCTCGACTGTCTTCACTGGCGTCCATGAATGGAGAAGCCCTTCTTACTGCCGACTGCGGCTAAGTGGATAGCAGGGCCGTCTTTCAATCAGAGGGTCGGTGGTTCAATCCCCGGCTCCGGCTCTGCTAGTTGCATGTCAATGTGTCCTTGAGCAAGACACTTAACCCCAAAATTGCTCCCGTAGTTGTGCCTACGGTATAGAAATGTGATAGAATCTGAATTGTAAGTCGCTTTGGATAAAAGTGTCTGCTAAATGGCTGTAATGTACTGGAACTAAAACGCACGGATGTACTGAACAACCGTGAGATTAAACTCTTTGCTAAGAAAGGAGGATGCACTTTGTCTTTAAATAGTGAACAGCAGCCCTGGTAAGTTAAATGCGTTTGTTTTTACATCTGCAGTAGCTTTAATATGCTTGTTGATATATTATTATTTGTACATCTTGTTGTTATGAAGATTTTTGTTTGGTTTTATATGTGATAGGAACCATTGTTACGTCCAATGTTGCACTGGGGACATATTTAGCAGGTGCCAGTGCTGGCAACTTGGTGACTTTCTCGCTAAATTTGGCGACTTTCCAAACCCTCATGGCTACTTTTTTTGTCAAAAGCTACTAGTGACAAATCTAGCGACTTGTTCTGGTGTTGTTGGAGACTTTTCTGGTGTTTTGACTCGTTAAAGCACGTACGTGAACGAGCAGCGGGAGCTGCCGTGAGCCCCTCCGCCACCCCAAAGCACACACAGGCGCAGCAGTCAGAGCAGAGACTCGTAAGATAACATATGAACCAGTGAACGAGGATACGCCGCATTCATTGTTTGAAAACTAAATGTTGGCGGTGAAGTTGCATCATGGGACAAGAAACAAGAATGTGTGGAATAAATAGACGAAATCTTTGTTTCTTTTTTTCAACTGTCCATTGTGAGTGTGACAATGTTCTAGGATTGCATTGCTCAATAGACTTAGACCTCTTTTCACCGGGTTGTTGCCATAATGTGAGGATCCTGGGACAGAGGATGTCGCATGTGTACAGATTGTAAAGACCTCTGAGGCAAATTTGTGATGTATGATTTTGGGCTATTCAAAAGTAAATTGAATTGAATAATGTAACCACAGCGTAATCACCTTGAGGACCTCTTGTTTTTAGGTCCATAAATGGTTTTCATGACAACTTGGCAACTCCAACTTAAGGAAGATCGTGTGAGACGATGAGAAGCTCCTTGTTGTTTTCCTGGATATTAAAATGCTACACGTAGTAGCATTAGTCTGGTGTGACTGATATTTACATTCTGCTTCATTTCATTTCATTTTCATTTCATTGTGCTGACATTTCAGCACATGCTTTGGTGTGAATATGAAAATCAATCACCCCTTCCTTTTCTCGCTTGTTTTTTTCAGGCTTGCAACACACTGACTAAGCTGCTGTTGGTCATTATGCATGTTGAAATACCGGACAGCTTCACAGCTCAGTCTATCCGACTGCCTGTCAGTCACTCTTAAGTCTAACATCCGGTAAAAGACATGAGCATCGCAGCTGCACAGGCCGGCCTGGATGAGATTGACAGACGGGAAGCCAAAAACAAGATTATAGCAGGAATCCTTGTGTAGTTGTCTATCCTCCTTCCCTGGAAAGCTCGAACATTTAAAGAACAAATCCACCAGTGAGGAGGCCTCCGAGTTGTTTTTTTATTTTCACCTATTTGAGTGGTCAAATAGTCTGAAATGTTATCACCCGTGTTTGAGTTGTGACATTTCACTTCAGCACCTGCCAGACAACTGAAAGTGTAGCGGATAAAAGCCTCTATGTCGTCAGAAAGATCTGAAAAATTCGGACTTGACCCACAGCGGTAGTTTACTAGAAAAGCACTGCTGCTGCTGCACCCTTCCAACGAATCTGGACCAGGAACATTAAGAACGATGGCCTGAGAGCAACACAAAAACGTACACATTATCACCAGTAGAATTTACTGTATGTCATCGGAATAATTTGAAAGATGCTATCAAATTATATATAAATTGCAAGTCTTTATCCCTATAACTTCCATTTCAGTCTCCCAAGTGTGGAGTTTGAAGGGTGAGTTTAGAAAAGGATTGCTCTATTACCTCTAATAATATCTTGCCGCACAGATAGTTTTAGTTTTAACCAGCCTGATCTCACAGAAATATGTGAAATGACACAACCTCTCAGCAGCACATTATGCGGTGGCATGTAATGTGTTAAAATTACTATGGAAAATCCATTTGGATCCTTTAATTTGTGTGTCCACCAAAACAAACGCATTCCACGTGACTATGTGACGTAGTAGAAACAGTACAGATGTACCAACTTTATTGCTAATATCCCCAAATCTCAGATCTGTGTCCCTTTACTACCCACCCAAACCACCCTTTTACTTCAATTAATCAGATTTTGTTGGTTGAAAAATGAATCAGTCAGCTGATTAAGTTGGAAGCGCGAAGGGAAAAAAAATCCAAATAGAGCAAACTTGAAGGTAGACTTCCTGATTTAACTTTCATTAAGATTAATTTATGTGTTAATGTTAAAATATGAATATCCACTCATCATTATCAGGTTTTTAAGCTTTCAAAATCCATATTGGTACTGACCGAATAATTTTAATAACGGTAGGGCTGTATTCACTGTGAGCAGTTTGCATTGGGAATTATTTCAGCTTGGTGTGTTTAATTTTGGGTATTTGCTGATACTGAGTCTGATCCAATACTTATAATACATAAATGTTGATTTAATATGTATCTGACACCCAGAGATGTGCAGTATTTCTATTACTTGTATTTGAAATACGTATTTCAATTACTTTTGAGTATTTTGTAATTTGTATTTGATAGGGCAGATAAAAATCTAACGTAATTTGTAACAAAATACTTCAGAGTGGAGTAACTTTGTATTTAAAATACTCAAAATACTTTCTCCACGAATCAAAAAACAGTTCACGAGTTCAGTCTTCAGATCTTCAAGTTCAATGGATTGTCTGTTAAGGTAAATATTTTATCTGAGTGTGACAGACGTCAACTAGCTTGATGTATAATTGATGTCTGGGTCTGGCTACATAGCCTATTGTATATACATGGTGATGGTTATAATATCAAGCTAGCGATCAATGCTAACATGCTAATGACGCTAGCATGCTGTCTAGGCTAGTGCATAGCCAGTGTTTAGCAAGTTAACTTATCAGTGGAGTAGCTAGCTATAGGAAGAGGGAGATTGGGAGCTTGTATGTTCATGATAACCTTATCAAGAGACGTCTGACCATCTAATCTTGCACTGTATTACAAGTTATGCTGTATCTTCTCAATGTGAATGTCATAATGCCATATCAATTACTGGCAGATAACATAGTTCACAGTTAGCCAGGCTATGACAGTAGATGTCCATTTATTTTAAAAAAACAAAAAAACATTAAATATCCAATTTATTTTATTTAAAAGGCATATTATGAAAGTATTCTTAGTTTTATTATTTCATACATTCTACAGTTGGCCAGGTGGACAACATGTCTCAGCAAGATGATGTTCAAGAAGGACCATCAACAAGCACAGATGTGCTTAGTTACACTGACATTCTGTGACTGTTCTTCCTTTTTGTGGGCTCCACCAGAGCTTTGTGTACATTATATATAATTATATTATATTATTATTATATTGTATAGCCCAAACCTGAATGCTCCGCTATACCAAATTGTGAGAAAACGGAAAATCCAGAAAAAAAGTATTTCCTATATTTTAAATACATGTATTGTATTTTGTTACATTTTCTGGCACCAGTATTTTGTATTTTATTTTGATACATTTATTTGAGGGGTATTTTGTATTTTGTATCAAAATACATTTTGATGTATATTTGCCCATCTCTGCTGACACCCACCTTTTTCACAAGCTACTGATCCAAATATTGAAGGCCCTGTTTCAAAACATGTTATTGGCATAATACGATGGAAAATTTAACTGGGAGAATTAAACTCCTGAAATTGACAGCAGCGTTGGCTGTCGCCGACCGGCCCGCGAGACGTCAATGGGAAATTAGGAATAAAACACAAATAATTGTACATCATGCACGGAGTACAGCTGCATTGCTTTTATTTTGAAGGCGACTGCTTTGTTGAGTTAAAGCCCTGCTGTACTTAATATTAATAACAACTACATTCCAATTTTTGGTGTTGTGCTGCTGTTGTGCAAACTGGCTCACTGGAACTGTGAAACACCTGCACTTTTACTACTATAACATGTCCAACATGTCCAACAACCGATAGAAATGTGTATTTCTTCATCTACATGGTGAATAATTCTTCTGTCACTCAGTGCATCTTTCAGTCTGTTGTCAGTGTTTGTGTTTATGTTCAGTTTGTCTTCAATTCAAGCTACCCTGTCAAACAAAGCCAATCATCCTTGACCCGTTTAATGTGAGTGATTTCTCAAACATCACAACATAGCTGATATATAATAGCACCAAATGTACGCCACAGGTTGGATTCCTCCAGCAGCCTTGAGTTTTGACATTTGAAAAAAAGAAGAAGCAAAACAGGCAGACAGAAACTGCTATTGTGTGAGTATCCTTCCCATGAAAAGGCCAAACTTTAACTTATTGCCTTTATTATAAATCAGTGGTGAGAGACCGCGGGCCCGGTCTGACATTTTGATGGAGACGTCCTGCGCCTGATAACATGCAAATTCAAATGATACTGCCGAGGCTACAGCACGGCTCATATATGTCTCTCTTTCTCTCCCTCCTCTCCACTGCTCTCTCTGCAGGGCAATGACGCGTGATGCTATCTATTACACTGCTCTGTGTATTTGCATTCCTGGTCGGTAGCCAGTGTTTTTAATGTCACAACAGATGATGTTCTGCTGCCGGGTGTTGGGGGTCCGGGGGTGGGTGGGAGGGGGGCGTTGGAAATAAGCGGTGCTGTCATCAAAAAGGGGACGGCCGAGGCAGAGGAGAGGGTGAACTGAATTACAATGATGTCTTCATTCATTTGGTGAGGTGTGTGGACAGGAGTGGGTGGGGCTGGGTAATGTAGTGGATGGTATGGAATCTGATGGCAAAATTCAACACTTGTGTTTTCACCGTTATTGTGTCTCTTCATTGATCATCATTCGTAAAATTAAAGTGAATGCCTCTCTCTTTAAAATAGTTTTAGCATTTCACGACTATATTCTTGTTCCTTGTCAAAACCTTGCGCCTACATCACCTACAACGTAACCGCCGACAGTTAGGTCAGAGCTTTGGGTATGTTACTCTAGCAGCGGCTAGTGTAGCCTGGAGCCTCTAGCCTATAGCAGAGATGGTCAGCTGGTTACACTGATCCCTTCTTTTTTACTCCAAACCTCCAGATTCTTTTGTATTTTCAAACCGTCGCTGACTCGAGTGACCTCACTTGAGAACATTTAGCACACCACAGCTCCCTCTGGAGACACGAAAGGCTTGATGCTACTTTTCTTCATTATATACAATAGAACTTCTGGAACCACTTTGATGTGTAAAATCAGTGGATATCATTTAATCTTTCTCTTACGAACCAATCGGTTGATGGATGCTTGCCTTTAAAGCTGCACCAATCAATACTTGTATATTTATAATGGATCAAATGACGTGATATGTAATGTGAAAGGTTTAGGCTTTCGTTTGCCATAAGAGCCCAAAAGAAACATCAGTATTTTGTTACAGCTTGTTCAAAGTGGCAAAGAAAAATCATTGAATGAAGCTGTAACTCTAGTCTATTACCACCTGGGCCCATTTTTCGAGGTTTGTTGTAGTGACATTGTACACAGGCAGGTAATTTCTTTAAAAGAAATCACCAGTTTAGCCAGATGTTTTTTCTGTTTAATTAGTGATTGTTACCAACACTTTGGGCTTTTGAAAGCCTACACAGATTGATTTGTTCATTCATACAGATGGGGTAAAATTGGAGGGGAAACCCAACATTTGAGCCACCATGAATGTTTAGAATGACTTGAATGCTTCTTGGAAGAGTTGGGCCATAAAGCCAAACACCCCAACCGACCAGTTGACTGAATTTTACTACTTTCACTTTCATCAAAACTTGGAGGAGCTGCTAACCTTACAAGTCATCCCACCTTAAGTCATGGCTAACCCCATTCACGTCAATCGGCAGGTGGCAAGCAAGTAACAGAAACTTGGCTTGGGTCTTGAGGAGTTATAGCATTTATTCACCGACAAGTAAACTGTATACACACTGCACTGCTACGTTCACAGTTCTAACGTTACTGCTAGCTTCTCCTCTCTATATGTGCAGACCACATACTTGCTAGCGTAAACACACTGACTCATTCATTTATGTAAATCACGTCATCATACTGTTTATTTCTAATGCAATACAAATTGGCTTTAGCGCCGTGACACCTTCGGCACAGAGTAGACTTCTTTCTAATTTGTCAGAATGTGTCATAATGACAATAGCCAGTTCAGCCAGGTTTGCATATAAACAAACGATTTGCGGCGTAAGATTGTTCACTGAACCGACAAAAAACGGAAATTTACCCAACTATACTCCTTGGCATTGATTCATGCACAGTTTTGGCAGCGATTTGGATGTGCTCACATTTGGTCTGACCTCCACATAAAGTGGTTTATATAATCTGGATAAACTATTGCTTGTATCTCTTGACCCTTTTAGAGTTTCTTTTAGAGATGTCACAGTGTCCCTAGATAAGCAATTACTTTGGTGAGAATGTTCTTGTCATACCTAATAGAACAGAGGTCCAAAACGACAAGAATATGACCAAGTCGAAATAAAACCGACTTATACTTTAGAAAAATCATAGTGAGCATTGCGATATTATGTTTGGACTCACACAAGTTTTATTGAGGTATTATATGTTCTTTGATTTTAATCATCAAACATTTTTCCCTCTTGCCATTTCAATTCTTAATTCTTGAATAAGCCATTGTGATTCACTTCTATTTGATCTTCTCTTGAAACCTGTACACCTGTACAAGTGTTGTATCCGATTCACACTCAGAAGGCTGCAGAGGCTGTAAAAAAATTAATTCAAGGATTCCCATTCAAGCCTTGGAAACCTCTGGCTCAGAGTCACATAAATGCACACCGAAACCCTGGCTGCACTGTTCTATTGAAGACTAAAAGCCAAGCCACACTAATCATGGAGGAGATTAGCATAACGATACAAAGCAACAGGCTGTGGCTTCTAGTCAATGCAAAACCATGACCTCCTATAATTACAACAGGCACGAGGCTTCCAGAGAGGTTTTCAGTGCGTGTGTGTGTGTGCGTATAAATGGAAGCCCTTCACATAGGGGCATAACTGAAATGTGAAATAACAAAGTTGTATCATCTGAAAATGTGATTAGTTTGTTTGATGGCCACAGTATGAATGCATATATATATATATATTATTGTATAAATGTACAGTTGGAGACCTGCGGATGGGATGAAGTGGTTATTCTGTGAAATTTATAATCCCAGTTTATTAGTCAACCCACCATATTGTGTGTTTTCAGTTTCGACAGATTTAAGGCCTTTATACACGGTGGCGTGACGAATAAACAACACGAAAATGCGAAATACTCACCTGTGATTATTATATGTTCTAGGCTCTTATTGTGAAAGGTAGGAACGGAAGGAGAGGATCTGGTCTGCGCTGCCTTTGGCAAGGTTGAAAATACCTATAAAGTTTGCTGTCTCAGTTCGGACTACAGAGTCTCCCTGTTGTTTCATAAATATAGGCCCAACTCACATTTTAAAGCTGCATAATAGATGTTTTTGACCACTTGGAGGCAGCAGAAAAAGACAACATCTGACATATCATCGCCTTCTGTTCTAATAGCGAAGGCAAAGGCAGATCCTCCATGTCAATCCAGCAGCTGTTCTGCAGCCTTTGCATTAGCCAGGATGTACAAAAAGTAAAAATTGAACCAATGATGAAATTACATTCAACTTTATTGTCAATGCTTTCTTTCAGCCCTTCTGCCGCCATCCCCTGAAAAGAAAAGGTTTGTGAGGACTTCTGGGTTTTTAGGTCATTGCTCCCTCAACCACCGAGGAGAAAGTCGCAGCAGAGGCGGAAATGTCCGACCAGGATGCAGTGATTGACGGAAAAAACGAGCCTTTAGATTGGTGGAGAATCATCGAGTATCGCTTTCCATTGTTGTCACACCTAGCGCACAAGTACTCCATCAGAGAGAGTGTTTAGCACAGCGAATAGGATTGTTACGCCTGAAAGGTCTCTTCTGGAGGAGCCTTATGTTGAGGTCTACTGTTCTCTAAGCGTAAGAAACGCCAAATGACGTTGAGCGTTTCTTATGCTCAGAGAGGCAAACTAGAGGGGGCTGGTTTTGTGGATACCCGGAGCTGTGTGACTCTACCAACCATAATCACCATGAGCTGAACAGAAAACAGCAGGCCTGGAAGCAAATTAATGCAGAAGCTGAGACTAGTTTCCCTTAATTTAAACTGAGTATTTGGTAGCGTACAGTTCATGGTTTGGTTGGCTCCTCAACTGTTAAAGTTTAATCAGTGCTGTAGCGCATTGCGTATACCTAGTATTAACTCAAACTAAAACAGAGTATGGCAGAGTTTATTCCTTTTTTTAATAGTGTTGAATTTAGAGAAACTGTTATATCTCTTGATACGTCTTCATCTTCGTTTTTGCTGTATTATATACCCGTCAGTGTGCAGTTTGCTGTTGATGAAACATAACTAAAAGCAACACATTTTATTTTATTCAGCGCGATTTGAAAAAAAATGTGCCGTTTGGAGTTATTCTCTTTCACTGATTATAGAAGTGGTGTTTTGGAAATGGACGCTGTGGTCGGTTGAGGACTTACTGGGGGGGGGGTCAGAGGGATGTTGCCAGGACACTTCACCAGCAGAGCAGGAGGAGAAGAGGGAGGCTGCGAAACTCCTCTCTCACAGCCAGTGCTTCTCTGGAGCCGTCGCTGCTGCCAACCTGGATGCTTCCCTGCGTCCCAGCTGATGACTCAGTGCACAAGGCTTTGCAGCTGGGGTCCCTCTTCATCAGCAGAGTGCCAGCGGAGGAAGTTATGCAAGATGCAATGAGGGAATTAGTGAAAAGAAATATTGAGAATGGCATTACAAATTGAACAATGTTTTGACCAAAACTGTCATGGATCATATGAGACTTTTGCTGACTTGTTTTAAGAGGTGAAGTGTTAGATTTAATGTCTCACTTTCCAGCATTACGGGAGTGGAATATATCTGAACGTTAATATAATCTGTCATCGTAACGTTTAATTACAAAGTATCAAGTCTTACGTCTACACCTTAGACGTTTTTAGGCAGTTGGATAAACAGTGGGCCTGAATAACCCCAAAATATAACATAACCTACTGCTGACAAATTCTCAGCATACAGACCATCATACAGGTGAAGCTCCTAGATCAGCTGGTGCTGCTCTCAGGGGTTTTTCCTCTCTCTGAGGGGCTCATGTACCCACAGGATCCCCATGCCCCTGTCTCCAAATTTGAGTATAGCTTCTCGCCCTCAATCAGAGCCAGAGCAAGTGTCCTCCAACTGACAATTTTTTTATCAATTTAATTAATAAATTATTAGGGTTTTTTTCAACGGTTGACTCTTTTTTGTTTTTGATTACAGTTCAAACCTCCACGGTTAACATCCGTTGCTGTTCAGGGTTTGCTGTTTCAGCTGAGATATGATTTTGGCTAACGGCAGGTGATTCAGCGGTTACCTAGCAGCAAATAAATATGAATAATAGTTTGTAACTGCTGCACATTTTCTACCGTTCATACTGTATATATCTTATATTATGAATTACACACTGTTATTACCTTTAATCCTGTTCGTACTGCTAATATCCGGCAAACTCATATCCACTCTTTACTCGTCTTTACTTGTCTTGTCTATTATATTTATCGTTCATTTTACCACTAGATGTATGCACATTATATGTACTTTATTTTCCTGCACTGCATTTATTGGTCTCTGGGATTTAAAATGGGCTGGAACATGTATGTAGGGGGGCTCAGTAGGGGCCCACAGCTCATTTTTGCCCCTGGGCCCCCTTGTAGGTTAACCAGCTCTGCCTGTGTGTGACGTCACTGATAGTATGTCCATATTTTCGGACACTCTATGTTGAAAGTACATTTCTTTCTTACAATCCATTAAAGCCTAAAAGGACATTGAGAATTGTAATCAATAATAGCCGACTAAGTGAGCTGGCCTCAGACTGATGTGGTCTTTACGTCACCCAGCATCCTGAGTTGGCTGGGGCTGGATTAGAGGTGAGGGGTGATGCAGTACAACTCCTTCTGTCAGTGTAATTGCTCCGGGCACAGGAAGCTATTTTCAGCGCAGATGAAAAAGAAAACAATTCAGGCTGGTGTCTTTGTTGGTGGACCAAACCCACTGTGGCCCCTCCATCCGGATGAGGACCTCTTTGAAGCCTCCTGCCAGGAAGAATTACTTTGTCACAGGTCCATAGAGTCCAAATGTCAATGTCTATCACAGGTGTGTATGTACAGTACCAGTTTGTGTGACACCACAAGCATATTCATGTGTGTGTATGTGTGTGTATACTACTTTTGTGTCCCATTTTCTCTGTGCATGGCATTCAAATGCTGTTATTTCCCTCCCTTCATTTTGTATATATATCATTATAGAATTTGAACCATAGGTTTCGTAGGAGCCGTTGTGCAGCTCAAAGTGGGCGTCTTAGCCTGTCTCCATCTTGTGAAGATGAAGCTAAGGCGGCCCCGGTGATGCAACAGAGGAGACAACTACCGGCTAGCAAACTGAGAGGACACCCACTTGTCAGTCAAAGCAGCCACACCCTTCATTATACATAACTTTAAGCCTTAACACAGTTGAAAAAGATGAGTTATCTAACAAATGGCTGTAGAGACCTAAACATGTTTATTTCTGCTGTAAAGTTGGGCATTTCAACATGGGGGGGGTCTATGGAGATCGCCTCGCTTTTGGAGCCAGCCTCAAGTGTCCATGTGAAGGAACTGTAACTTCCCTGTTGGCTTCATTTTTCAGCCCTGGAGCTTGATTTTAACACTCAAATATCAATGTTGGTATTGGCATCAACATCCAGTAATAGTCAGGCTTTAAAAAAATAAAATAAAGACTGTACAGCATATACTGTACATGCAATATTTCAAATATATACTGTATATACAGTATATATAAATCTACTGTTTATTTGATATGCAGCACAGAGACTGTCCTCCAAACAAAAACAACAGCATCAATTGTTACACATGCATGCGTTCTGGACCGTCTGGAGGACATAGCGCGACGCTGTTAAAGAGACACAGTTGTCGTTGATTTCTTTTAAAGGGATGTTTCTGGATTCAATTTCCCCAAGTCGTTTTACCGAATATGTTCAACATTTCAGCTTTTCTATATGTGACAAACCTCAGTACTGTGCTTTTTTTCAATACTTACAATACTGGACTGCCTTATTATCACACATGCTATATACAATATTCCATATGTTCAGGGCAGGAAATATGAGAAGGGAGAGTTAGTGGGCCTCGGCTCTTTTAATATGCATCCATATGAGAACGAGTGCAACCGTATGAGACAAATGTCTGCATCAAAAACATCCACTTCATCTGCAGAGAAATATGAAAGAGTTATACAGCTGAACTTCACTATTGGCACACCGCTTGCTAGTTAAATTCCTATTTCAACGCTCAAGTCACCACATCCCACCAGTGTCCCTCCTCAGAAATTATCCCTGTCGGCTGAGGACATGTGGCCGAGCCAGTTAGGCCAAATCCAAATCAATTCCTCTCCGATGGCAGCAGAAAAGTACCAAATCGAGTTTATGCTCGGGCTAATACGATCAGCCTGTGGGTGGGGAGAGGATGACTGTGCCATCATGTCTTCCCTAATTTCATTTCGCCCGAGCAGGCGGAGGGGCAGGCCTGCTCAGTGGGGTTGGTGCTGGAGGGATGCCCACCGCCACCAGGCATGGCTGGATGAGCTCAGCGCCAAATACCACTGCTGTCAAAGGTTTCACAGGAGACAACACCGGGCCAGAACCCTGGGCTGAGGGACGAAGACGGAGAGAAATGAGGTGAGACGGAGGAAGATCAAAGATGGGACAACAAAGAGGCAGAATAAAAGTTGAAGGAAAATGCTGGACTATGAAGCAGAACAGCAACCAGAAGTCTTCAGTTAATGAATGAATTAACATTGAAGGCAAATAACCTCACAGTGTTCGAAGATTATCTATAAGAGGGTTCTTGTAATGACATAAGGCACTTATTTTTGGGTGATACCATTTTTTTTTAACACGCAAAAAAAAAGCGAGTTACAATAACTAACCAAAGTAATTACATTGGCCTGGTAGCACTGAAGCATCACTCCAATTTGGACTGGGGAAGAATATCTTTGGAAACAACAGTCATCCACAATATCTCAATCGTTTAATTTGGATATAAAATGGACAGTTAGTGAATAGACCCTTATTGAAAGAATAATAAAATAAGATCCAAGCTGTAATGAACTGGAATAGGTTTGAATGTTAATCACTTTGTCGATCCTCTAACTCTTAATTTAGCACCATCATTTGGTCGAAATGTTAATGTGTCCAATACGAAAGCCTATAGGAACAGTTAGGGGATTCTTTTTTTCTGAATGACTTCTGCGTTCACTTAAGTTTTCGTGTCCCTTACAATATTCTTTACGTTTTGCCTGATCCATAGGAACAGTTGGCGTGTTGGTCCATGTTATAATGCACTGGCAGTGTAGGGAAACGCCCTGCAGATACTGCAGAAAGGAGAGATTATACAACATTTTACGTGAAGCATTTATTGCTCAATCCTCCTTTTACTGTCACAGCCACAATAACAACAACTAAAGCACGGCCAAAGCTCTCGTCATCCCAGCTTCGGCGGAGGTCAGTTGGAGAGCTGGGTTTAAGGTCCGGTGTGTAGTATTTGGTGACATCTAGCGGTGAGGTTGCAGATTGCAATCAACGGAAACGTCTCCCGTGTGCCAAGCGTGTCGGAGAACTACGGTGTCGGACTTTAAAACAGGAGTGGCCCTATCTAGAGCCAGTGTTTGGTTTGTCTAACAACACAAAAAGCTTCTCGCTATGTGAAGAGGACCCGCTCCATCCTCCCATTCTAAGCGAACTAAAACACAAGTCTTATATTGAGTAAACACTAAAGAAATCATACTTATCCATAGTATATTGCATCCTGCCAATAGATCTCGCTAAATGCTACACCGTGGCCCTTTAACTAGCTACGCTAGTTATTTATCTAGCTGGAAGGATGCAGACTTGCACCTCAGCATCCCTGCATTGCTTCTGATTAATGATTTTAATGTATAATACCTGCCCAGCACCAAACAGGAGACAGAGATGGTGGTCAAATAATGAATAATGCAGCTCTAACATTTCTTTGGGGAAATGTTGCCTTAAAAACAACATACAAACAATTGTAAAATAACACTAGGAACTCAGAAATACATGTGATCCTTTTCCTAATATCAAACCTAACTGACAACGATATGTAATATTGTTATCTCAAAGGACAGCATTATCAGCAAAGAAATAAAACCTACGCATAACCAAATACTAGTCCATGGCACCATGAGGACGGCAGGGAAAGCCTTTTAACCACTAATACACCGGTGTGGCCCAGAAGCCATCAATTAATACTCATGGAGCCCTGGCACTCTTTTATGGAGCCATAGAGCCAAGAGGCTCGCTCTCTCTGCAGGAACATTTTTCCTTTTAGCGTGTAGATGCCAGCATAAAGCAGATGTCAGTAAAGTGGTCCCTCGGTAGGCGAGGCTGATGAACACTAATGGAAGTGGTTACCTCACCAGGAAAATGGACCACTCAGTGATGGTGCTGGCATGGTCCATTTGTTCAGAGGCAGAGCCGGTGGATTGACTTGAATCAGAGGAGCGTTGAATATTTGCTCCCTTGAACTGACCCTGTGGTGCACTTGGCAGACACAAATTCTCAGTTGTCAGTGTTGTCTGTACCAACTGGAAGTTTTAGATTTAAGGTCATTCCTGTTGTCTTCTTTTACTCTCTTGTGCTCCCTTGAAAGCTTGAATGTTCAATGTAACTATTTGAACCACAGTTTAACATATTTGTAAAACATATTTACTACACAGTTCGGTTCATTTACTCACATTCGGTATCAGACAGCACAGATAACATCTTTGGACTTCAACTCCCATTCAGTCTTCTATGAGTCACCAAATGTGTTTTTTCAGTTGCATCAAACTACAACACAACACTGTAAATGAGTCCAAGTTGATTGGTGACAGAGAGTGGTGGTTCAACAATGTTGTACGTGTCTATTTGGTGCATCTTTGAAGCTTACAGTATGGAACTCTAAAACCTCAGCCTGAGAGAAGCTGTATTGTTTGTGCAGGTGGAGACTAGTCTTGGCCCTCACAGTGGCAGAGGACGATGGTTCCCAAAGTGGAGCGGCTTTAGGACAGGCCAACGGTGCTGCGAGATGTATCACATTGCTTATTTACTACTGTGGGAGTTTGATCACATTTCACCACATAAAAAAACAAAAACTTTTGATTTGTTTGAAAACGTAACAAAAAAATCCGCAAGAAAAATACAACTCATATTAAAAACACCTTATTAACAACTCTTTAATATTCAGTCGTGCTGCAGCTCATGACACGAGGACTCGTGGGTGCCGGTTGTCATAGGAACTCAAGAGCTTTGACACGGTGAACATGAACCTGTGGATTCGACTGCACAGCTACCATTCACATGCATGTGTTCTTCCTTTTGTTTGTCCTTGTACAACTTTAATATAAGCTAGTTTTAATGATCAAGAAAAATAAATACTTTTCACATTTTAGCGTATTTAATTGTAGTCATTGTTTATTTGAAGTTAAGTATTTATCTTCTAATATGCTGAGCTCTTGTTGCCTTGGGTCTATATTAATTAAAATAATAATATTAATTCTAAACATTGGGTTAGGTAATCAGCTACTTTTTTTTAGAGTAAAACATTACTTATTACTTGGTATCAAAAGTAATACTTACGTTACTCATTATAGTACTATATCTCTGTAGCTACCTCCCCATGGGGGTACATACATGCCCAAAAGAAAACTCCTTCTGGTCGGAAGGAGAAACACAGCTACAGCTACTTTTAGACACTATGAAAGACAGATATCAACGGGTTTTGGGATGTGCACAAAGATCACAACGTCAACCTCTTTAAGAAGGTTTATGAAGGAATTAAAGACGGAGGCTGTGGTTCACACACCGGTTACGTTAATCGGATTATGCACGGCTGCATGTAAACAGGAATATACGTGGAATATTCATTTTCACTTTCCGGCCTAAACGGTTTCGTAGGAATATTGTTTTTTTTTCTGATTGAGGAAAAAAAATAATATTTTGTGCATGTAAACAAAGTCAATGTTGAAGCTGCTATGTGGAATTAAGGGAGGTGGTTGGGAGGTTGGAGTAGTAGTATGAACGTATGCAATTAAAGTGTACACAAGTGTGTGTGTGTCTGCAGTATTTGTGCCTCAGCTTCTTGCTGCCTTTATTCTCTCTGCTGTGTGCATTTGCCTCTGTGTTCCTCCTTCTGCCTTTATGTCTACTGCTTTGTTTTTCTGACTCCTAAGTGTGTGTGTGTGTGTGTGTGTGTGTGTGTGTGTGTTGCACAGAGGAGAGCGGGCCTAGTGGAGTTGAGCTGGCCAATGTAGTGTGCAAAGAGCTGCAGTCAAAGCTGTGGAGTCAATGACCCCCGAGCCGGTGGGAAACCCTGCAGCAGAAAACTCCACAGTACCCCTGGCATCCGCTGAGCACTGCTGGAGGCTGCCGCTGCTCCACGCTCCCCTCATCCTGCTCAGCTCCAGCTCTGCTGCTCCAACTGAAGGGGAACATCAGTCACTTCAGGTGAAGCATGCTGTAGGTATTCATGACATGATTCACCATCACTTTTTATGTCAACATGAAGCGTGTGCTATTCACATTGAGCATTCCTTTAATTCATTTTGAGCTTTTAGATATAATGTGTACATTTTAATTTGAATAAAGTAAAGCTTAAAACATGCACTGGTGGTATTCTAATCCTTTAGCTTTTCAATGGTCATTCTTCAATGATAAGAGCAACCCAAATAAGATTGGTTGTGAACCCTACACCTTCAAGGAATAAGTTAAGACTGTTGCATTTATACCAAGAATTGGTTCAATGACAACGTAGTTTACATCCAATGACAAGTTGCTTCAACATACATGTGCATGGCACCTCCAATCAAGGTTAAGCAAAGACAGCCTACAGTTTAAAAAGAAGACATTTATATGCAGGTCTATGACAAGACATGATGTCCGCTCTCATGCAGTCAGACCTCCACACTTAACAACACACTACTTCTTCTTGCATCGACACTGACGACTGCCACTGAATTAGTAGTGCAGATTCCTAGAGATACTGAGCTGTTGTGGCAGTCTATGAGAAAATGACCACAGCTGGCCTTCTCTTGATTTATTACCTCAGTAAACATTGTAAACATGAGTTTATGGTCTCAATCTCTAGTTTCAAGTCTTCTTCAATACAGCATGATGTTCATTTAGTACATTATGGTCCATTTAGAGTCACACAGACCATAAAGCAGGGGATGCTTTAGGGCGGGGCTACCTTGGGATTGACAGGTGGCTACCACGGCGTTGTCCAGTTTATGTGTTATCTGTGTTTTTGTCTTAGAACTTTAACCCTTTCACACCTTAAAGATGTCTTGTTCAGCTGTGGGTCATACTTAGCTCCACCCTCTCGCATCACTTCTGGTTCCAAACTAGAATTACTGCGTAGTGTTGGTACGCCTCTGCCAACCAATCATGTTGCAGTTTACATCCATGTCTATCCAAAATTTCATAATTTCATTATTTTATCTTAACAGACATTTGTGTGAAATTGTCATAATTACCATATGCGTTCTTAAGTTATGGCCCAAAACATGTTTTGGGCCATAACGGTGGTCAAAGGCCACCGTTTTCACAGTGACCTTTGACCACCAGATTTGAATCAGTTCTTCCTTGAGTCCAGGTGCCGAATCTGAAGAAATTTGGCAAATGGCTGAAAGAGAGACACCCAGGAAGAATAAGAAGGGTGGAAACACTGACACCATGGCTGATGAACCCGCCGTGGTGTCAGTGGAGGATGCCAGAGAGGCTGACCGTGAGAAGGAGGCCAGTGCTGAGCAGCTGCCAGCAACAGAGACTCCCAGGACGACAAGGAGGGAGATGGGCTGTGACCCCGCTGTCTCCCCGAGCTCCAGCAGACCTTCATCCTCCCAGCACAACAATGTGAGCATGTGTGAGGCACATAACTCCCCCGTCAAAAGTGTTTTAGACTTTGTGTTGGGATTAAAACAAACATGATATAAAGTGTTAATTAGTGAACTTCAAATGTTTTCGGTCAACAGATCTTGTTACCTTTGGTCATTGCCGTGCTAAGCCAACCTGCTACTAGTAGCTTCACATTTGAAGCAGCGACTAAAATGCACTCTGGGAGTCTTCCATCGTGACATAAGGTAGGAAAAGTCCTCGATGAAACCAGCTCCGATGTCCCACGAGTGTGAGGGTGCGGCTTCCTCCTGAAGAAGAGATCTTACAGCTGCTACTCTGGTGAGACGTCTCGCTTCCTTATTGCCCTTCATACATCTGTTAATCCCTGTAGTGACCACGCGGCTCATTGATGCTGACTATACTAACGTTAAACTCTTCTTCACTTCCCCTGGAGTCAACAAGCAATGAGCAGCAAGCAGAACTTCCAGGGTCCTAGCAATCGGCCAGAGCTGCGAACGGGCACTGCACTGGTGTATTTAATTGCAGGAATTTGCAATAAGGAACAGATTCTTTAATATTTTTCAAGTATACAATCACTGAACCACAGTGAAGACAGACACAGTAAGTCATTCCTGTCACGCTTGGAGAGAGTGAGGAAATCAAACATGGTGGCTCATGGGAAATGAGACAGAAAGGGAGAGCTGGAGATGATGTGTGTCATGCTGGTTGATCCATCCCTCCCTGTAGGCGTATGAAGTACCCCACCCCCCCCCCCCCCCCCCCCCCCTCGTTTTTTTCATAAGCAAAGAAACACACTTTCACCATCTCAGAGAGCTCTCCTACAGCTGTGGCCATGTTGACGCAGGGCGCGCTGACAAAAGTAGCAAAACAGCGCAGCTCCAGCAGCTGAGCCGTGAAGAGCAGCAGGACGGAAATGCAATATGTTAAACACACTATTTACCACATCGAGGGCCGCAGATTCCAATGTGTACAATACGGCTCAGCCGGGGACTTTTCAGCTTTTGAACCCTGATCTTCCTCTTAATTTCACAGTGTGTTCACGTAGAGTAGTGCAAACCAGAACAGTGGTTTCTTAGACGCTTCTCTCTGATAAGACGATTGAGAATTATAAAGGTTGAAATGCTCCGTCTTCGTCTTCCAGAGGGGACGACTGCTCACTGTGATCAACCCACTACTTTCACTGTCTGTGCAAATGTGTGGAGTTCTGCTCTGCCATCACAGTAATGGAGAGACGTGTGAAACATCCAACAGATCAGTCTATCGGTGTCCTCTTGGTGGTTGTGACTCAGCCATTTGACCAAACTGGATCACTTCTGATGCCTCATGGTTGCTTGAATGACTTTGTTGTTGGTTTAAATCTCCTCTTCTGTACTGATCCAGCTCGACAGTGAAATGGTAAATCATTTCAATACTTTCATTTCACATACATTTTTCTCATTTCTTTGAGATGACTTGGTTGATGGAGGTTTGATTATCTGTTTATATTTGGTAATCAGGTGCCTAATCTTTGATTACCTAGAGTTGGCCCATAATGGTGGCCCTGCTGATGGATTGATGGGATTTCTTTCAGGCCCTCATCGCCAGCAAATGCATTGTTTTCCTATGGTACGCAGCAGCGCCTCCTGTTTTGCACCCTGTTTTTCTAACGTTTTTTTAAGACACACAAAAAGTTTAAATACTCTCAACATTTCAGCACAAGGCGCGGAGTCGCAGCGCTCGTCAATGTCACACTTGGCCCAGGTAGCCGGACGACTTCCTTCTTGCTCTGATGTAGATGTAGTGGAAACAGAGGGACAATGGAAAATACAGAAGAAAGATGGATATTAGCGGTATTTCATTACTTTATTCATGCAATAGCACAATAACGGCAAGAGCTCGACACCCGCATGAATCCATTTTGTCGTCATTAATCACATTTGATGGACTGGTTGCGTACGCAGCCCCACTCCACGCTGTTCCGTCCGACTCGCTCTGCCATGGCGTTATAAAAGACCTAATGGAACAAACAGATACAGAATGCAAAGGGTATTATTAACATACTGTACTGTGTGGAAAATAGGTTTTCTCAGCAAATGTGAATCAACTGAAAAAAAGGACACCTGAGAGTGAAATATTCAACACTGCCATTTTGTATTGCTGCACATTTTCATCCAATGGAAACAATTTAGTTTTGCATCATTTTATATACATTTTACAAACTTCTGCCTGACATACTGTATCAGGTATCACCATTTTGAACCATAGTTAATAACTGTCTGTTATGATGGACCCAAGGCTGTGTTAAAAGGGTTTTCAGCCATTTCCAAAATGGAGCTTTAAATATTTAGTGTATCTCGTAACATCCCTGTGAATTTCACTCTTGACAAACTGCTCTCCAAGCAGTGGGACCAAATGTGCACCAGCTGTAGTGTGAATGCAGCGCGCTGCACAGAATGTGTATGAGCATTTGTATCAGAGAAACTCCCATTCCTCAATAACCTGCTCACATCTTTATCGTCTTCTATTCATGGAAGGGAAATATCTTTTTCTCTAACAGCTGTGGGACTTTGCATTGAGTTCCCTCTTTTCTCCCTCCCTGCAGATCAATCCATCTGCCCTTCCTCTGTAGAACAAAGGCGCCGTGTCTGAAAGAGAGATAAAACAAACAGAACAAATGCGCTACCTCCGGAGCACGGCATCACATATATTGGTAAATCTATGATAAAGTCACAAAAGGAATCCCTCTCCCTTGAAGAATCGGAGATCCCCCCCCGCCCTGTATCTGTTGGGCTGAGCACACAAAGAGAATAAATCGTCTCCGTTCATGTGGGAGTCGAGCTTTGAAAATCCACGTTTGCTGCTAACAATTGCTACTGAGATAGAAACGGTTTGGGGAGAAATGTTGCAGGTAGTTAACACAAACGCTTCTGTATGCTAAACACAAAAAATGTACATTGGGTTACATGTGCAGTAAGTCCAGGGAACACAAAGGTGCTCATGAAATTGGAAGAACTGGTTACAGATAACATATTCCTCAGGCAGTCTTTGGGCCTGGTTAAACCAGAAAGGGGTTCTGAGATGTTTGGGTTTAAAATACAAATGACTGTTTAAATAAAAACTACAAGCCTTTCAGCCCACAACTTTTTATGAAAGTGTTTTTTAAATGTTTTCTGAAGCCTATAAGGTACTACAATAAAACACACAAGATTTCTTAACATTTATTCTTTTGTATGCCAGCACGGTCAAATAGACCACAGTTGCCATATTCAAGGATTAAAGGATCATTTATTGTAATTATGCAACCCAGCGTTGCAAAACGAAATGCAGATGTGGCCCATTCACTACACATGTAAAAACTTGACAAAAAACAAAACAAACAAAAAAGTTCCTCTGCAATTTTTGATTTTGCACCATGAGGAAGGCAAACAGCAGCAACAACAAAAAAATTCTGGGCATTAGGGGAACATTGTCCATCACATGTTTTCTATGTTTGAGCACCAAATATTGATGTAAACAAGAGTCCACCTCCTCTCGTCCCACTGGAGAACACCCACCAAGTCCAGCTTGATCCAGGACAGAATGGAGCCTGACATTTCCAGGTTTACCGGACATTAGCCAGGACCATCTTTGGGTGGTGGAATAGCCTTAGGTTAGCTTAGCTTCCATCTCTGTTTCCTCCCTATCGATTCCAGACCTTGGTCTGTCTGGCTGGGCGGTCGGCTGTGGGCAGTTATCGTCTCAACGTCTGCTCGAGTTAATACAATCCCAATTCTTCCTTCTTCGATGGTGATGAGTGTATTCTGTCATGTGCCATTAGTGCTACAGTAGTAAAGACTACAAAACAACTAATTAAGACAAATGTAGCAAAATGAATGAGAGCTACCAGCCGCAGCATGTACATCGTTTCTATTATTACCATTATTACCAACAACAATGCTTGTTTTCAACACAGAACAATTGATGAAACAAATCACAGAAAACATTCAGTGTTGCATTTATTATCATGGAATTATTTTACAGTCACCTGCAGCTCAAGGCTGGTTTCCAAAGCTTCTGGAAGGACTACGGTCGCACCGAAGCCCTCATCAGAACAGCACCACAGTTAGCAAAGAGTAAGTCTCTAACATGCAGCGTATCAGACATACTGATATGTGTTGCATAAGACATACTGAAGCCAACAACATAGTGGGCTTTTGGCACAGTCCGGCTCTACGTCCTCTGAAGACTGGACGGTTTTACCTCTTGTCTAGATCCATATCCAGAGGGTTTGGTGTTCTGAGTTTTGGGTCTTCTGTTTTTCCTTTGTTATTCAATCAGGTTTAGTGTTTCCTGCTTTTATTTTGTAAGTTCACTCTCCTCTCCTGTCTGGTTTGACTACCTTGACTTTGTGTGTTCTCCCGCCTTTGTTGATTGTCTGCTCCGCCCTGATTAGTTGCACCTGTCTCTCGTCAGCCCTGCTGTCACTGGAGCACCTGCTCACCTGTTCCCACTTCCCCATAAGTCAGGGACTACATATACCAGTTCAGTGTGTTTGTTTTCTGTCGACTTGACTTTGTTTGGAGTTCTGTTCCAGTTAGCAAGAGCTGGAACAAAACAAAGAGTCTTTGCCTGCTGGTTTCCTGCCTGTTTTTGTCAGACGCAATTGCATTGTAGAGCAAATTGGTTTGGACGGGAGACATAGCAATCATTAGAATCATTGTGCATTACGAATATAAATATTGCTCTATGTACGTTTAACAGTCCCCACCGTTCTCAGTGTCTGGGACCCAATTGCACTGCCTCATTTTGATGAACCTCCCACTTGCTGTGCGATCTGTACTGGATACCAAAATACCACACAGACGGCCACGGATGATACTAAACTGTCAGTGTGCTGGTTATTGCACTGCCAAGAAAATAGTCTTGCACTCAAGTGGTTATGGATTTTTATATAACAAGCATTAACTCATTGTCGTTGGTTACCATAAAGTCAAAATCTGAAATTTGTTGTATCATAGATGTATAGCTTTAGGAAATAGTAATTGAATTTAGAAACTGGTTTAGTAAGAGTCCCATGGGCATTGGTTTGGCTGTCCATAGGATTTCCCTTTGGTTCCTTGTGTATTTTAGGAAACATATAAAATGTTGCCAGCTGACAGTATTCACATAATTAGAACAACCCTGTCTCACTCCCAACACGTCTGTATGAGTTGAAAAGGGCTTTCAAGTAACTCCAATGCAAACACCCCCCCGTCATTATTAGACAGTCAGAGCAATTAACGTGGTATAAATAGATGGAAAATCCCAGAAGGGTCAAACAAACACAGGACTTTCACCCAGTAGACCGCTGCTCATGTCCAGTGCGACACCGTTGTCAACATTGACTCATTTTACCTTAGTTTTGCTACGTAACTTCTGCACGTACTAACTCCAGTGACATAACAAGCGTAATCATTTTACACGACAAAAGTACTTTTTGTAACCCAAACCACAATATTTTCCAAACCCTAACCAAGTACATTTGTTCCTTAAAAACGAATTAGACCTGACACTAGAGGTATCTAGAGTGTCCTAGTTTGAAGCCACTGATAAAGCATCAATATTTGACTAGTTGAGAATGTGTTGAATAAAAACACATTGGTCCTGATTGTCCAACAGTGCTCACATTGTACCCTGCTCTGACCTGGATCTCAAAGATCGGAAACTCCGAAATGAAATGATTACCCTTCAAAGTTGCTCTTCTTCATGTTGATGAACGGAACTTGCTATCAGATGTCCAATCAAAGCGATTTTGTTCTCGTCTCTAATGAGAAGAAGAACTCCCACTGTCCTGATTTAGCAGCAGGTCAGAGTTGATGTGCTTCGTGTGGGTCGATTAAAGCAGACCGAGAGTCTTTCTGCCCGTTGACTTGTTTCAACGCCTCCTAAAAAAAGGTGATGCAAATCTTGCGGTAGTCTGCGGAGCGAGGATGAAGAAAATGAGCTCGTTAATGTGAAGCTGTCTCATTTGCAAATGCCCTGCTGGTGAAGGCCTCCCATACTCACCTTCTGTCAAACACACCAACTGGTAATTAAAGACTAATTACACACACACACACACACACACACACACACACACACACAGCCTCAGAGCAGCAGATACACATTTCTCTGGAAAAATGTTTTAGTTATTTAGATACCTCCAGCAGGGGCTAAGGAGGTGGATCAGATTAGTTTATTTATTGTATTTCATTTTGTTGTTAAATGTATCTTTAGAAACAGTAAATGAGTAAATGACGATGACATGTTTTATTGTGTTGTTTAGAAGTCAACGGTGGGCCTTCAGATGTTATGGTCCACTAGCTTTTCATTTCAATGTGAAACTTTACTGATATAACTTTAACCAACAGCCCCTGTCACAGTTGCTACAGACTGTTTTGTTATTCCATCTCACATATGAGTCTTTTCTGACGAGGACCTCTACACCTCAAACTATGTATAGTTTAGTCAAAATGATCTCAATACATGATCCCTTTATTAGCACTTCTGGTTCTCGATCATATCACATGATCTCCATCAATGGATAGAGTTGTCATGGAATTGTAGATATTGTAATTTACATGTAAAGAGTTGAGATTCACGTTCAGATCATCGTAGGATCATAAGCTAACTTAGTTAGTCACTATACAATAATTTTTAATAATTTAAACAACATAGCCTCACCGGTAATTTGCTTGGAAATAGCTTGCCAGTTTAAACGTATTGTAACGGACTGAGTGACATATAATGTTAACCTGTTATGTTAGGTGTAGTTGTGTTTACAGAAAGTGTTCTAAGATTGGTTCTTGCATTTACGGAGGTCAGTGAAGGCCTCATGCCTTGTGGGATGTTGTTTTGTGCTGGTAACGGGGAGAGTGAGTCTATGACCGGGAGAAGATTGTTAACGATGTTAGAGAACGTTAACAGTGTTGACTGTTTGTTTGGCGTAGGCTACGGCCCACAGTAGCCTGTGTACTGTCCACAAATAAAGGACCACAAGTAATATAACGTCACTTAGCTTTCCTGACCAAGGGTCGCTACAATATTAATTAATACATGAATTTAATATTAAACCATAATAAGTAAAAAAGACAACTAGATCGTGTTACTGAGTTCAAAGATTGATTGTCTTGAACATCCACCCTGTGAACTAACCCTTTGATTCGAACGTTAGCTAATTTTAGCCAGTAGAGATGGCTAAGATTAAGTTATCATTAACGTTGGAGTGAATAAATTAGCCTTTTAAAAGATTTTGAAGTTGTCATTTTGAGTGCTGTCATTTTGGGAGCAGTTAACACACATTTTTCTGATCCATTTTTGTCATGTTTTATGTATTTATTTATCTATCCCCTAGGAATCACTGAGGCGGGACATCCTTCAGAGATTGCATGATAGACTGGTACACATCTTGGAGAGGCAACCTCTTGACATTGAAGGGCTACAGTTTGCATGCCGTCAGGATTTAGTTTTATTAAGTGCTCTACATGAAATAGTGGATGTAGATTTCAGGATCTCTCAGATCCTGAAATGATGCAGCTGCAAGACCACATTGAACCATTGCAAGAGTCTGACAGTTTCGGAGTTGACATATATCTGAACGCTGTACAATATGTTGAGAACTTAATTGAGGCAAGGTAATTATTACATGCTTGATGTGTCAAACTCCAGTAGTATTTTCAGTAAGTAATTAAACTTGAAATTATTTGTTTACTTAACGCTTACTATTGTTATGACTTTGAGTCATGAGATAGGATCATATATGCTGTGTGACTCCCTGCCTGAGGGTGGTGCTGTGTATTGTGACTGTTTTCTGTGTATCCGGTAGATGAGAGGTGATTGGACTGGGGACTCATGAGGCGGGACATAAGAAGGCACCTGTGGAGGCGGGCCGTCGTCTCTCTCTCTTCTCCCCGGCTCCCAACCGGACCGTGCTGCATCGCAACAGGGATCGGTGCGAAACAAATCGGGGCGACCGCCCTAGCACATCCTATAGCTAACACTGTTAGCCTAACAGTCCATGTAGTGGTAGGGGTGAGCCGCTCTTTTGTTTACTTTGTTTTCTCCTGTTTTGGGTAGGGAGTTAGGTAAGCTGCCTGTCTTTTCTTTAGTTTGGGAGTAGGTTAGGTAGTGGATTAATAAAGATTATTTTGTTTATTGTTTTGGGCCAGGCTCACCCTGACGTATATTACTACCAATGATGTAAAGAATAATCAATATGATGGAGTGTATTACAGCATATAACTGGTCGTTCTTGGGAGTGGGAGAGAGGGGGGAGATCTTATACTATGCTGCGTCCAGGTTCCCCTAGACCGGGCGCAACACTATGTTCAAGTTTATATTTCCTTTTTTTTATGGTGAAGATGTAGCACGATGTGCCCACATTACTCCTGAACTTCCCAAAAATGTTTAACATGTGTGAAGTAATTACTTAGAGCATTTCATTTGAAGTTTGCATTGTTTTTACTTATGCCTTTCTTGCATACAATTTGTACATAAAAACAATTAAAAAACAACAACAATGTACTGCGGTTCAAGGGACTGGTCATTGTTATGTTTTAACAGTATTGGTAGTGGTATTGAACACTTGAATGAAATAATCATATTTAGAGAACTTCAGAAACTAATTAGGGCATATGAGGTCATACCTTGATATTTTCATCTACACAAGCCCAAAACCAGAACTGATGGAACTGATGGCCATGATCATGTCCTGGTGGAACATCTTATAGGTCTGGTAGTGGCTGGGGAGCTTCAATTTGAAGAAGCAGGTGAGAGAAACCGGGTAAGTTGAGGTTACAACCTCAACGATGAGGTTTCTTGTCAGCAGCTCCCACCCAACCCAGAACTTCATGACTTCATGAGGTCACGGAGCACCTCCGGTGATGCTATGGAAGAGAAAATGTTATGCATGCGACACCTCAAATGCATTTAATTGAAACTTGAAATTTGAGCCACTAAAACTTGCCAAAATATCATATACACCATGCATAGAATTATATCTGTACCCCAAATTGTATGCAGATTTTGCATCAGAACTGCCATCTCTTCCTTTTTTGTTTATTCTTACCAATAACGGCACCCAAACAAGTAGGTGCAAATAGAGATAAGAGATGCAATAAATATGTAGAGAGGATAAGACAAGTGTTACCCTCCTCTATGAACTTCCTTAAAAATCCAGTGACGAGACTGACTTTATCCAATGGAACATGGTCGTCCTCTTCCTCGTCACTGTCACATTTCAGTTGGATGTGTTCTGGAGCCTACAGGGGATCTGTAGGCTACCCTTAAGTGTGTATCATGCTAAGATTAAAACTTGTTAGATGTGGCATTGTGATCTTAAAAATAATACAATATTGTTTTTACATTGGTAACAGAGACCTAAACAAATTCAATTACATGAAAGTATTTGCAAACAAATCTCAGGAATAACATAAATCCAATAAAGACACAAGGCAGCTTACCTGTGGGTAAAGCTCTTCATGCGACTCCCTTGGAAAAATGATGGGATGCACATCTGGCCTGTCTGAAAGAAGCGGCCAGATTCCCGTTTCTTTGAGACCTTTGCGGATCTGTTTAATAGGCTGCTTAACACGTTTAAGAACCTGCAAACAGAATTGATAGGACAGAAGGCAAGATTTACAATGAGGCACTACTTCAAAAGAAGACACCACAGATGCTTACACAGCTGACCACTTAATTGGTTAGACTGTCATGTTACAATTATATTGTTTCAATAAGATAATTTATAAAATGATTACTGCATGTGAAAGCAGTTCTTGGAACAGCCAGTCGTGATTGGTGGAGGTTGGGACAGGGAGATCCCAGGACAGGCAAAGATCAGTCACACTGGTGGTTTCTTCTGCAGTAAGTTCTGCATTCTTAAGCTAAAAAAAGCACACATTCACATCACAAAAATAATTAAGAATTTAATAATTGCATGCAGTTATTTCTGGGCAAACAACAAAAAAGGCAAAAGGTAGAAATTGCCAACATCTGGAAAAAACCACAGGGACAAAATAGCTTTGGAAATCAGATCTTGCTAAATATCCCAACACTGACCCCTGAATTTAATCTATTGGTGTAATCTATTGGTGACGCATCAGATGACATACACATGTAGCATTGTGGTGCATTGGTGTTGGGCATGCAAACTTTTAACTACATTACTCACAAATCCAATGGTTTCACGATCGTCAAAATCAGGACAGTTCCGAAGGGTCAGAGTCGATACTGCAGTGTCTGTGCTCCCGCCAGTCAACAGGGTCACCACAGGCAAACTGAGTCCTGAGAAACAGAAAGCACCATGCAGGAAGGCATGGCCTATCATTCGACCCGCCATCTCAAACAGGTTGCTTTCCCGAAGCACAGCGGCTGCAGAGGGAACCCGATGTTCTTTTTCGCCTTCAAAAAGGCTTGTACGAGCAGCAGAGCCTTAATTAAAAAAAAGGAGGTTTATTTAGATTGAGCATTGACAAGGGGTGTATTTAAATAAGCTGAGTGTTTACATGTCAATAAACATTCAGGCTCTTGCTATGGACAGTGTTGAGATATCATATCTCAACACTGTCCAATAAATGTTTGACAGGTCCAATTAAACTTATTTTTCTGTGAAAAGATAATGGGTGACAGACCAGCTGTTTCTGGAAGGGAGCCAACATACCTCTCTTTGTACACGTACACACACGTACACACACACTCACCGAAATTTATACTGAAGCCAGTCTTAATTTTCTGCATGGCCATTGACAAAACATGTCGGTTGACACCGTCACCGACTGCTGCATCACCTTGAAAATAAAGATGACCACAGATGAAGCTTACAAGCAACCAGATGACAAGCGATATACTAGACAAAGCATTGCGCTACATTCTTTTGAGATTCCACTAAGAATGCAACAATTTCTGTCTTCTGTGGAAAAGGAAACATGCACGAAATCCTCATTATGCAAACTTTTTTTAAAGTCAGTAACTATTCAGTTACACTGTTTGGTAATACCTCTCAGCCTGCACCTGAATGGACTTGCCCAGTTAACATCATTCCTTTTAAAGAATGAAATTATTGAACTGTCCTGTTCTTCTTCTTCATGAAACAAGTCAAGTGAGAGAAGGAGCCGTGGACATTCCAAGTGACGGTCCAGGAGTTCTTCTCTAAACAACTGACATGCTTTCCGGGGGTCTACTTAATTCGCCCATGCTGAAAAAAAGAAAAAGGGTTGGTGCAAAGGAACTTCTTTCTTTTCAAATCTTTTTATTGATTTTGTAAATACTTTAGACAGAGGTAGAATAGGACTACCCCCAAAAAGTTGGGATATACAGGATATTACATTCATTTGCAAGTCTCTTGGAGGTAGTGTAACTGTGACAAACTGCCACTGAATACAGAAATTACAAATTCAACGAACAAACAAACATCACTCTGAGGAGGTGTGGTATAAAGAGTGATTCAACGAGAGACAAAAAATCCCCAGAACGACAACCACCATAACAACAACAAAAAATAAAAATAAACAGAAATTAAGACAAAGAAAACAAAAAGAAAATATAAACAGAAATTAAGACAAAGAAAACAAATGACAAAAATAAATAAACGACGAAAGGAAAATAAAAAGGGAGGGGCGTCTGCTAGTTCACTTTTTGGATTGCAGCATCGTTCAAATAAAGTTTATGAAAGGTTTCCAGGTCTCTTCGAAGGCTTCACTGGAGTCTCTAAGTGAGAATCTGATCTTTTCAAGTTTTATATGATTTAAGATCTCTATTAACCAACTGTTATGTGAAGGCAGGAGGACGTGTTTCCACTTGAATAGTATGAGGCGTCTAGCTAGAAGTGTCGTAAAGGCCAGGATGCGTTGTCCTGTCGATGGCAGATCAAGTACTTCAGGCGGCTGAGTTCCAAATAGTGCTGTAAGGGGTTAGGGGTCAAGTTTTATACCTAGTACTGTCCCAAGTGTATTGAATATTTGATCCCAGAAATCTTTTAAATTTGGACACGACCATGGGTATGGTTGGCAGGTGACTGTTTGCACCTATTGCAGCTGTCATTCAGATTTGGGTAGATTTTAGCCAGACGGGCACAAAACCTTGCATTGCAGCAGCCCGTGTCTCGCACAAATAGAGGAGTGGGATAAGGCCAGAATGCGCACCCAACGGTTATCGGATATTGATTTACCAATTTCTCTTTCCCAGGTCTGTTTCAGGTGAGATGTCTGGTCTGGGTTAAGGGAGTCAGTGAGACCATAGATAGTTGAGATGGAGCGTTTTTGCACAGTATCTAGAAAAAGCAAGGAGTCAATCAGAGATCCAGGAGGATGATTAGGAAAGTGAGGATATTCGGATTTAATGAAGTGCCTAATCTGTAGAAAGCGGAAAAAGTTAGATTTAGGCAGGTCGAATCTAGAAGACAGTCCTGCAAAATCAATAAAGACTCCATCTTTATAAAAGTCTTTAATTTTACGTAAGCCTTTGTCGCGCCACATACAAAAGGTAGGGTCAGACACAGAAGGTGAGAATAAGTGGTTTCTAAAGACTGGGGCCAAAGTAGAAGGTTTGTCCAGTCTAAAATGTTTACGGAATTGTATCCAGATGTTGAGAGAGTTAGTAACTATTGGGTTTTCTGAGATCCCGTGGGTTTTAAGTGGCAGTCGTGCCGTGATGAGGGATTGAAGGGAAATAGGATAGTTCCATTTGGGCCCACAGGGGGCCATTTCTTAGCCCATCATCCATCCAGTGACGTAGCTTTTCGATGTTACAGGCCCAGTAATATTGGATTAAATTGGGTAGAGCTAAACCGCCTGACTTTTTAGGAAGTTGTAAGATTGCTTTCTTAATGCGAGGGGGTTTATTAACCCTCAGAAATGAAGAGATAGTCTGATCTAGTTGGCAAAAAAATGATTTTTTCAGTAGGAGACAAATGGTGGCTTCAGATAGTGTTGGGGGTAGCCGTCCTTTTGTAAAGAATTCATTATATACTTTTGTCAGCAGTGGGGAGACTAGGTTGGAGTATGTTTTGTAAAATTCTACTATGAACCCATCCGGGCCTGGTGATTTGCCATTCTGTAGTAGTTTAATTGCCTCTTGCACTTCTGTAGTCGAGATCGGAGCTCCAAGATTATTAGGTATGTCCTCACTGATTTTGGGGAACCGGATTGATTCTAAAGGGTTATGCCCCCTCCACACTTCAGGTGGGCAGTCTGATGAGTAAAGATCTGAATAATAACTCAAAAAAACATCATTCACCACCTTAGGATCAATCCTAGGGATCAGTCTCGACAGCGCCCTAGCCCTAGTCTGGTAAGCAAAAAGTTTACCTGCCTTATCTCCCATTTCAAAGTAATGTTGCTTTGAGTGTAGCAATTGCTTTTCGATCTTAGCTGTTGACAGGAGGTCATACTCAGCCTGGAGCTTGAGGCGTTGATTGTAAAGTGCAGGGGTAGGAGTGTTAGCATATTCCACATCAACCTCCTGAAGTCGGTCTGATATCTCTACCAACTTAGCCGATTGTGATCTTCTCAGGTATGAGGTGTAAGAGATAGCTTGGCCCCGTAGGTACGCTTTACATGCCTCCCAGAGAACTCCTTTAGAGATGTCGGGAGTGTCATTGATCTGTAAAAAATTTGAAATTTCTTCTGAGAAGTGTTTTTTAAATTGTGTATTAGATAGCATTGTGGGACATAGCCTCCACTGTCTTGATAAAAAGCTATGATTAGGAAAGCATATGTCAATTGAAGTAGGGGCATGGTCTGAGATCACAATACTATGGTATGTACTGGAGTTGGTCCAGTGTAAAAGTCTATTGTCAATGAGGAAGAAGTCAATTCTCGAATAAGTGATGAACGTGGGAGAAAAAGGAAAAGGCCCGTGCCAATGGATTAGCGGATCGCCATGGATCACTGAGGCCAAGTTGTTCTGTAAATGTCTTCAGTGTTGTTGCAGAATTTGAGATGGTGTATGGTCTGGACGAAGATCTGTCAAGATTGGGATCCTGAGTAAGATTAAAGTCACCTCCCAGGATCAAGTAATGGCTGTCTATGTCGGGGAGAGATGAGAAGAGGTGGGTGATGAATCTAACGTCGTCCCAGACAGGTGCATAAATACTTGCTAATATCACAGGGGTATTAAATAACCTACCTGAGACTGCTACAAAGCGACCATTAGGGTCTTCGACTAATTTTGAAAGTTCAAATGTTACATTTTTACCGATAATAATAGCTGCCCCTCTTGATTTATTTGAAAACTTGGAGTGAAATATGAGATTCATCCATGGTCTCCTGATGCGCGAGATATCGGAAGGTTTAGGATGAGTTTCTTGAAGAAAGATAATGTCCCCTTTAAGCTGTTGAATGTGTGACAACACCTGGCCTCTTTTGACAGCTCCATTGACTCCCTTAACGTTCCATGAGACAAGACGACAGCCCCTGTTTGTAGATGTCATGGCGCTACACATGGGTCATGACAATTGTGTGACGGACATAAAAACTAAAATAAAAAAATAAAATAAAATAAAACACACCCATAAAATAAGGGAACAGTAACAGTTCCCAGATCCTCTAAGGCTTCCTGTTTTTATAATACTACCTGTCTCTTTGGTCGCAATTCCCATAGTTCACAGTGTTACCCTTAGCAGGTGCAGGCATAGATTGTTGGCAAAGTATTGGTATATAAAAAAATTAAAGTTTCACAGTGTCATGAGGCGCTACAGTGATTAACAATTTAGTAATAACAGAGCAAAAATCAGAGCTTAAGTTTGGAGGACAACTTGCCTCTAATTACCGAACACAGTTATAATAACAAAACTCTTACCGCCATAACTGGGCTTGATTGAGTGTAGCAACGCTAACTTTCACCGGCTAACTAGCTGCTCCAGCGAACTGAGGTCTGAGTCTCTTTCTGGTGGGTTTTTACCATCATTATGAGTCCAGTCGTGCTCTGACGAAGGTGGTGGCTTCTTCGGCTGATGAGAAACGTCTCTTGTTACCCTCTTTGCCAGTAATTTGAAGTCTTGCCGGGTACAGCAGAGCTGGTCGCAGGCCCAAGTTGTATAGCTCCGCCATGATGTCGCGGTAGCCCGCTCGCTGTTCCAGGACGTCGGGGCAGTAGTCCTCATAGATACGTACCGGAGTATCCTTGTATTTGAGGTCGTTCCTTCGCTTTCGGGCTTCTCGGATCACCAGGTCCTTGGTTTGATGTCGATGAAAGCACACAATCACCGGTCTGTCTCCTTGCCGTGGTGTAGCTGCAAATATGCGGTGGGCCCGGTCCAACTCTGGGGGGGAATCAAGCACTCTGTCGCAGAATATTTCCACCAGGGCATCAGAAAAGAAGTTTGTGGGTCTGGGACCCTCAATGGATTCCGGCAGCCCGATAATTCTGAGGTTGTTTCGTCGGCTTCGTCCCTCCAAGTCGGTATCTTTAGCTTTGAGCTTAGCACATAGCTCGGTTAGCGTAGAGCATGATGTTTCGAGGGCCTGAAAGCGATCCTCGTTTAAGTTGGCGTTGGTCTCAAGACTTGCGATTCGCTCGCCATTTTCAGTCACCGTGGCTTGTATCACATCTAGTTTGGTTTCGAGAGATGCGAACGCAGTTTTGAGTTCGGTAGAGAGTGCCGATGATATGGACTTGCGGTGTTCCTCCAGCAGGCTAGTGAGGTCAGACATGCTAACCTGACTAGCTTGGGGCGCCGGCTCGTCTTTTTTAGCATCTTCTCTCTTGTTCAGTTTAGTTTTGCTGGTCGTGGTGCAGTTGAAGGACAGTACCTGCTTTTGCACAAGCTGTTAATTTACTTTTTGGGTCTAAAAAGAGTGATAGTTGAAAAAGTTATGGGAGAGTGCGACGCGTGCGTCTACTCCATATCCTTCTCCACCGGAAGTCCCAAAGGAACTTCTAAACTACGTAGTCATATCAGCTGCCATCCCAGAGTCAGTCTGATTTTTTTGTCTCGACAGTGACATTTTGGAAGCCCTGCAGTATACTAACGGTAGGTACTTGAAATCAATGTTGCTTTTGAATTTACTGGATCAAACATCTTGTGGCAACATTTCTTTTGGGGATCTTTGTTTTGTTACAATGTTTGTGAGTAGTCACTAAACCATTTAGAGACAAAGTTTTCCCAATTCAAATTACCCTACACCAGTAAAGACTCTGAATAAATCACCTGCTGAAAAAGATGGTGTTAATCGTGGAACCGAAGGTCCTGGCAATTCCTCTCTCCTTGTCGGACTGGCTGCTACACTGTAGAAAGCATTGTCCACTCTTAAGACAGACGAAAAAACATTTCACTCACAAGAATGGGAAACGGACAAATCAAGAGTGGTGGTTATTTTTCATAATTTCTTCCTTTATATGGTCTCCCTCCATCATACAAAAGTATGCCAGATGCTCTGTACATGTTCTCCTCCTCAATCAGAACATAAACATGAATTAGTCAAAAATTCTTACTGGTCACCACATGTGCTTGCATGAGATGGGAGGACAGCAAATGGGAATGATTCAAGACAGATTGGGCAAACCTACAACAAAAAAGCCAACACAACCAATTACATTTCAATGAGATAAGTGTCATGGTTAATGAACCTCTTGTAGACATGTGACAATTGCTAAATACAGTATATATAATGATATAATAAAAAATTTGTGCACACGTGTGTCCCAATACAAACAGTAAATTTGTTGAGATGTTATAATCTGCCCCTTCACACTCCTGCAGGCACCATGTCATTATGTACTGAAATATCTGCAACCTTGCTTCCCATGGTGAAAAAAGAACAACGCTTTATCAATGAATTGCAAGGTTACATTAAAAAAACACATCAATTACCTCTAAGGATTCCCCGATTCCTGTGGTAGGTGGGACTGGCTGCTCAATAAGATGGCAATCTTCGACAAGAGGCGAAAAGAGAGCTAGTGCTATAGAATTTGAAACTGTCATTTGCGCAAGCTAAAATATTACATATTTATTTGTCAAATTAAAGAAATGTTGTAAGAACAGCTTACAGTCAACGTGGCATTGCATCCTTTCACATGTAACGGCAACAACTGTAAAGGCATTTGATTGCCACATGTAATGCAGTTTGACTGCGGAATCTTTGCGAACTCTGCTGAACTAAACGGAAGTGGTTCAGTGGAAAGAAAAACAAATTGGAGTTTGAGAAAAATGCTACCTGAAGCCTTGAAAAACATCCAGCCTCCTTTTAAGGTTTTCAGTTTAGGAAATTCTTCCTCAATTACAGCCACAATCTTTAAAACAAAGTTACGTTTTCAGCATGTGATTACCAATTTTAATCGTTGAGCATTCTACAATATTGTATATGTGATTACCTCACTGTGTGTCAAGGTGTCTGATAGACTAAGCATCCTCTTGCCAAGGCCAGCATGGGCAAGTTCTAACTCGTCAGAGCCCTTTGGTGTAGACTCCATGGGTCCTGGAAGGGCATATACGTATATGAAAGTCTGTCCTTTTCACAATGCAAGGGGTAGGGGCTGAGAAGCATCTTTTTCCTCTTGGGTGATCAGTGCTGAACATACTCGGGAACTGCCTAATGTGGAAATGACAAAAGACATTTGTAAGGGAAAGTAAGGGTAGATAGTTTATTAAATCTAGAGTAAGATTTTTGAATTATGAACATGTATGGCTTAGTTGATGGTTTTTGTTTACATTAGTTTCAATAACTAATTATTAATAGATAAATAAAAAGGTATAAAATACACTTGTGCTATTCTGTAACATTACAGCCATGGGCTCGCCATAATCAAGACATCAATATTCAATGTTTCAGAAAATATTCATCATTGCCAGGAAAGTTAAAAATTGCAACTTAATGGACAATACACAAGGACAGTAGTAATCTTTTTTGAAGCATTACAATGTTGTGTCTGGGACGACGCGATGCCCGCGGCAGTAAGGACCATCGTAGATGTACGCTGGTTGATGTTTGAATAGCAGCATAAGAGGACATAAAGAAACCCAGACGAAGGAAACATGATTGAACAATGTCGTAAACCCACCAGCCATGATATTGTCATTAACTTTGTAAAATGGTGGACGAGCTCAAAGATCGGATGTGTACAGGATTAAAGTTATCTTTTTGTCTTGTACTGCCAAATGTAGAGATAGTAAATTAAATGCATCAACTTCTCATGGCCTGCCTCACCCTATCATCGTTATTAGGCACAGGTTCGGTGCTGAATCCCAGCCTGACTGGTGCGCTGACTGGTAGGCTCTCTACTCTGCTCACCTGCGATGCAGTTGTGGCCACGGACAGCTCCCTCGCTAATAATTGCACAAAAGCCCGTGCTGCTACCTCGGCTTGAGGCGACAGACCCTGTCACACAGTCACACAGTTATTTTCACGAATTGTAAGTTAGTTCCAAGATGTTACTTCGCAGAAGAACCAAATTAGCATGCAGAAACTGTAGACAACACTAGCTAGCTAACTAAGCTTATGGAGCTACACGATTAAACCGACTAAGAAGTTTCAAATAATTCTCAGAATTATCTCCGCTAACATTATAACTTATCAAAACGAATAATTCATGGTTCGAGAACATGTCATGACTTACAACAAGGGGGGGGTACATTAATTATGTTTCACTTACACTTGAAGCGGGAGCGCCACCACTACCAGACGCCATTGTTTGCTGACTTCTGACCTGTCGCCTCCGCAAATTGCGTAACTCTAACGCTGGCAGCCTCGTGGGGAGGGGAGGGGGGAGCTGCGCTCATGTGATTGGTTGAAAAAGAGAACGTTGAAAAAACGCATTTGCGAATCCAGCCACGTCAGGAGAGTCTCAAAAATCCACAAAGAAATGCATACAAATCCACAAACAAATAGAAAAAATCCACACAGAAACACTTACAAATGCAGAAATATATTTGTGATTTTTTTTTTTACATTTATATAAATCGTAATTTATTTACGTGTGCATTGGAATGTATTTGTGAATTGTTCTGCGTGCATTTGTGAGTCAAATTTATTTGTAAATCCTTCTGTGTGCATTTGTAAATCGAATATATTTGTGAATTGTTCTGTGCGCATTTGTGAATCTTTGTTTGCATTTGTGAGTCTTTCTGTGTGCATTTGCAATTATTGAGACTGATCTGACCCCATACACCCAATACAACGCTACACACAAATAGCACATCAAAAATTAATGTGTCAATAAAATCAAGTCAGAAAAGACCACAAGAATTGAGGTCAGTGTGTGCAGCGTTGTGCAGTTTTTAAAAGACGTTTTAAGTTGGCTTTAAAAGTGCTAATAGTGCTGCACCTCCTCACACCTTCAGGCAGGGTGTTCCACTGGTGTGTTGCTTTTACAGAGAAGGCTGATTGACCAAAAGTAGTGCGGCGAAATGGTGTTGTACAGTCTCGTGTACAGGATATTTTGGTTGTACGGGGAAGTGTTTTTTGTCAGGCGGCCTCAGCTGACGTTGGTTGTTTGGAAGGCAATTACAAACCAACAAGGGTGATAGGTTTGAGTTCGGCACACACTTGGATTGGTTATTAAACTTGTACTGATTAACATCCTGTTCATCACATTCAGTCAATATGCCTGATGGTTCCTCTCGATTTCATTAAAATGAGACGTGTTGCAGTCGGCTTAGGCTTGTATTTTTCAGGAAATGTTTGCTCATCTTTAATTAACTTGCATCTTTACTAAAAAGAAATGTTTTAATTTCTTATAGTTAAATATTTATATCAAGCTTCTCCCTCCCTGCTTCCTTCTTGTCTTTGTAAAAATCATCACCATCATGTTTGGGGCTCAGCGTCCACCTCCAGTGCGTCCGTGAGCTGCCTTGTTTTCCCCGCGTGCTATCGTCGTCATCAGCACAGAGCATCAGCTCAATGCTTCCGAGCCTCCAGCTGCTCCCTCCACGACCGCACATAATACTTACCAGGCATGGCCCCGGTCCAGCCGCTGAATGCAAATGATAGATGTTGTGCTCTGTTGAGGGACATATCATCTACGCTTCGCGACAACGTGAGGGAAACGGCGGCGCCAAGCCCGCTTTCAAGGTCAGAGCTCGGTGCCAAGGAGAGCCCCTCGCCCATCTGGAGAGAAAGAAAAGCATAATGTCCATCACACAGAGCTGGCTGGCTTCTCCACGCTGCAGCTCTGTTCTCTGTGCACGACGTACTCAACAGGTGGCAACTATATGTGCAATTACTCAAGCTCCGAACTGACAAGTGTGATATTCTGTCTTTTAAATTGTATTTATTGTTTTTCTGTCATATCACAAAGCAAGAAAAAAAGTCAAAGCATCGCAAGCCTCCATCAACACTGCTACCCACCCATGTAGAAAGTCTTAATGTAATAAGTGTGAGTAACGTAATAAAAACAATCTGCCTATCATGTCATAAAAATGTTACACACAACTTTTGTTGATGCAAGTTGTTACACGGTGGGTTTAGTAGTTACCTGTACAGACGTATGTGAGGATACAGAGATATATTTCTTACTCAATAACAACAATACATTGTGGTCTCTTCTTAACACGGAGTATTTCTGCTTGAGATACTTGAGTACATTGTACTGCTGTTTTCTCTACCTGTTGATTATGATCGCTAACTGCTGTCAAAGGCTAACTATAAGTGTGAAAGACCTGGGAGGTTTTAATGAGAGGTGCTCTCAAGTTGCATTATGGGAAGCAGAGGATCCAGTTAATGTTGGAGCTTGACTCATACTAGGGGCTAAATGTTAGGATATTTAGTCCTCTGCTGCTTCAATGCAACACTAAACTGAAGTATTCATTCTACCACTGATCTTATAATCTAAATTACATGCAGGTGGTCAAACGTTTTAGGCATCCCATCTTTACTACTCAGAGAAACACTCCAATGTCTTGTGTCCTAGCTTAGCAAAAAGCATGGAATCAGGGACAAACTCCATCAAAAAGGGAAGGAAATAAGCATCCCTACGTTATCCAGTTCTTTCCTCAGTGTTATCTCAGTCTGTTGTGTTGAACAGAAAGTATTTTATATGCCTCAGTCAAGTGGTAAGTCTCGAAATTTAGTGATGAATAGATGATATTATAGGCCCTTGGCATATGTATAACAAAATTAGCTACGTATAACCAATCGCAGCTACATTGATTTAAAAAAGTCTAGGTGGGTAACACTGCACTGCCACATGATGGGGATCAGAAGGTTATCTAGCAGAAGTCAGCTTACATGAGTTATTTAGGAGTAATACCTCCCTCTGGCTGAGCATGAGGAGAAAGAGGAAGGAGAAGACGAAGAAGAATGAAAATGCTTCCAGCCCTACCTGTGAAAGAGATGAAATCATTTTAAGTAAATGAAGTGTCTGTATTTCACACTGCCCTATATTCTGAAACCATTGATATTGAGGAAGTGTTCATAAAATCTGACCCAGATGGTTTCGTAGGCAGTACATTGGTTTTAATTAATGGGTTTTAAATCATTTGATTCATTACAAGGAAACGATACCTTTGACCACAAGCTTACACCGGTTTAATCAAAAAGGCTTTCCAATGTTGTGCACATCCAACTATGTGAGGACTGCTTATGAATCCAGATGAATTAGAATTTTGCAGTCATTTGACAAATGAATTTATTTAGGGAACCGATATCAGTAAATAAATGTGAGTTTGATTGTGGTCCATGCAGGTACTGTACCCTAAGAAGTTGACATTCATCACATCCCTGAATTAAACCAAACTCAGGTAGTATTTACTCTCAGGTGTGACGAGTCCCCAGTCCCTATAACTTGTTGTACACCAGCCCAGTATCATGGCAGGTCGTGTAATAGTCACTAAATGCAATCTATTGTTTTTCGTGTGCAAGGACATCATCTCTGTTAGTGACACTCAGAACAAAAGCCAATGGAAAGAGTCATTTAGGATGCTTTTTCGTGGAGGAGACACAAACTAAACGCATGTGACTATGAAGAGGTCTGAGCTAGTGCGGAGTATTAAATATCGACAAAGACCACTTATGTTTGTTGTGGTGTAAACGTTCGTTTTGTTTCCTAAACCTAACTGTACATAGTTATTTGAAGTCCAAACATTATGTTTTTTTCTAAACCTAACTCGTTTCCTCAGGTAATGTCGTCCCGAGTCATAACGAGCGACATCAGAAACATTTCAAGAGACTGTCATGTTTGTACACAGAACAGCATTTGAACTGCAGTTGGCTTATTTCATTCAGAATGTTTCACCTGGGCTCATAATGCATTTCTGAACTGAAGTGCAGTGATTCACATCCACATCACTTGATGATGTTATGTTAGCTTACCTTCTTCTAAACGTAAGCTCCATGTGTGTTTTAATAGTTTGTCCCAGCTGTTGTTGCTGCTGTCTCGTTCTCAGTGAAGATGAAGTTAGTCCATCAACGTGCTTCTTTCAAGAACGCCAGATATCATTACTGGCAGAGACAGAACGTCAGTGACTGAGAGATGTTACTTGGTAACAGTGGAGCTGTTCGGTTCATTAGCTACTTCACCTTGTAAACAAGATATACTTGTTGTCCATCTTTCACAAGATTACTTTTATTTGATGAAAATTCTTAATATTTAGTTTTTTGCCGTGATATAAAGGTTGTCAAAGAATATTTGTCATCATGGTTTTCATTGACAAAATCAACACCGCTATATAATTTAATACTGTATATATATATATTAATAATATAGCCGGATAGTAATCACTGAAAAGGTCTATGATCCGTCTATGAACACTGTCTGTGCTGTCTGTTGAAAGTCCAGGTTGTCCCAGAGGTAAACGTGTAAACATGTCTTTTAACAAGCTCAGTCGGCCGGTATGTTAATTTCACTTGTAAAACACATGAGATGAATCAAGCCCTCGGGGTGCACTCCGATCCTTTGTCATTTCTGCCCAGATTCCCCCACATGGATATGGTTCAATCTAATTATGCAGTACAAGGTATCAACATCTTTGAACCCTAAACGATGAGACTGTAGGCTTTGAAAAGCGGATCGTGTCATATTCCGACGTGGACGCGGATTGATGAAAGAAGCTGTGCACTCGTCTCAAGAAACACTTCCGTAACCCTGCGACGGCCACGTGTTATTTTTAGAGCGCTGGCGGATCATAATGAGCATGTAAATGTTTGGTTTCCTTCCAGCACAGCAGAGAAGCCAGCCAGACTCCTTTTTTTCCCCCCTGTACAGATTTCTCTGGTTAAATCATCCCAATTAGCCAACAAACCCAGACTGTCTCTTGGGAACATGCTCCCTGCAGGATGGCCAGATTAAATGAATCAGACTGTGCAGCAACGCTTGCGTTCCTAAAAAAAAAAAAAGAAAAAAAAAAGCCAGCACTTTTCTTCTTTTCAAAGTCTTTGATTCCTGGCTGAATGGATTTCCAACAGATACATATTTAATGACTGTGTTTTCCACACCTTTGTGACTCCACACGGGGATTTGAATTCTAATCTTCGCTGGAACATTTTCACGTCCCACCGTCTCTGTGTATTCTGCTCTGAAGTCTAACCCGATGTATGACGAGGATCTCCTCAGCTAGCTAGACAATCGCACACTATTAAAGTCACAGTGCGGAGCCTGAAATCCTTTTCTTCACCACTAAGTACTCTTTTAATATCTTAAATTAAGTGTATGAGTTTCCATAATTGAAGCTTTTGTTCCACTTGACTGTAAGGCAGACTCAACCTTTATGCATCAAATGTAGAATTTCTTCTCTTACTTTTCATTTCCAAGAACATTTAATGTCTCATATTTAATGGCTTTCATCACAGTGATTTTTTTCTACCAAAGTGTGTCACATGGAGTTTAGTCAAGGAGACTTCTTCTTTTTCTCCTTCATTCGTCACTAAACTAAGACCTGGCTGTGGTCCCTATCCTTATATAGATTTTCTCACTTCCCTCTAAAGTATTTAACACTTGAACGCTAACGCCCTCTTGGTCCATTTTTTTTCATCCAATGAGAAACCCATTTGCCTTCCTCGCATGTGCACGTTCCTTCCAATCACTGGTCAGTGTTGTAATGACAGCATCTTCTAACAATAACACCAACACACGTCACAGCATCGTGACTTCTCGCTGCGCTAACCCTGAAAATCACACCCACTAATTTATATCAGTGCTCTTGATAAACTATGTTAATATGCCACTCAATGGTTTTGCCAAATTAATTCTGAAGGAAACAAAAATACACATAACATAAAGTCCCACACATTCTCACTCCCTAGTCAAATACGGCAGCTTGGTCAGTGGCCCTGTGCTTTTCTAACTATGACCCTCTAGGTACCCCTCTAGAGACAGTTACATGCACACTGTCCTTTCATAAGAAATTTCCGTTTTCAACCACTTGTTTAGTGTAAGGCAACAAAACCTCCCAGTTAGGTTTAGGGAAAATGTGTAGTTTGGTTTAAAATAAGTACATTTGTTATGAAGTTAAGTTCCATGAATTCAGTAACTTAAAATGAGTCAACTTTTGCTTCCACAGGGGACACGATCTCCGGTTTGCTTGGTGAAAGTCCTGTGTATGGTCAACCCATCCATTACCCCAAAAGGCCACCCCAAATTAAATGTATCTCACTTCATACTACGTAACCTGACGACATATCAGTTTCTGCTCTTGACATGTTGTGACGACCCTCCTCCTCCCATATACCAGGTGTCCCTGTGTGGCTGCTGATGTGTTGCAGGTGCTGATTAGAGGGTCGTCAGCTGAATGAGCCACACCTGAGCCGGTGTGGCTCTGCCTTAAAGATCCTCCTCAGTTGGCAGCCTGGGGGCTGGAAGGAAGACCTGTGTTGACGGGCTCACCACAGTTGGTGCGTTCTTTTGTGAAAGGGCTGTTAACATTGGGTTATGTGTTTTTGGCGAGACAAATAAACCACTACTTTTGGCCGCCAGCTCATTGTCTCCCTGTTTTTTTCCGGTCTCTGAGCCGGGCTGTGACACTGTATATTGTCTTTTTCAAATAAACTTGTCCACAGGAAACGTGGTTTCCGCTCATTACATGCATACAGTGTCTCTTCAAAATGTAATTCCAACATAGGTTTACCTAGTTAGGCTTAGGTAACAAAAGTAACAAAAATATTGTGGTTTGGGTTCAAATCAAAATGTTTCTTACATGAAATAAGTATGTTTGCTTAACGTTTGTTTCCTAACTTCTCAAATGTTATTTTTTTTATGCCCGAGGCATTCTGTTTTCAGGTTGTCTTCAGTCCGTCCATCTGGTCCATTCTCATGAACGCGATATCTCAGAAACACCTGGAGGGAATTTCTTCAAATTTAAGCATGACCTGTACTCAAGGACGAACTCATTTGATTTTAGAGGTCAAAAGTCAAAGGTGAAGGTCACTTTGACCTCATGTCCGTCCATTTCTCGAAATATCTCTGGAACATCTGAAGCAAATTTCTTTAAATTTGGCATCAACATCAACCTGGACTTAAGGATGAACTGATTCGATTTTGTTGATCAAAGGTCAAGGTCTCGTACCGACACTACAGGGTGCCTTGGTGCTTCGGTATCAGAAGTAGAGAACCTGACTAAGCCAGCATGTGTTGGTATTTGAGTTTGGAAAGAGGATTTATTTTATTTTCTATCTGTTTATTATCCAATGTATCTCAGCCACCTCAACTCTGTCAAACTTCCAGCTCCCCTGATGTGCCAACAAAGGCAGGGAAGAAGACGTGCATGTAAACAAAGCAAAATGTAAAAAAAATGAAATTATGAGGAAGGAAATGCATCCAACAGACCTGAAAGACCTGAAGGATACACACACTGTGTTTTTAGTGAGAAACACTGAAAATAAAATTCCCTTTTGTTCGTTTACAAAAAACCTCCACAGGGCACCTTTAAGTTGATATGGGATGCTACACCAGCAGTAGTCCAATAACTACTCCCAGCTCCGCTTTTGTTTTGGTCTCCTCCAACTCCTGAGAAAATGACCTAGAGGTTTAGTTGTTAAATGCTCCACTGTGTTCACCGGCTGGTCTCTAACTGTGTCTGTCTGTTGTTTGGTGCTGAGCCGGTAGTGTACACTGGGGTTTATGAGAGATGTTTCACCATAAACAGCTTCCTGCTGCTGATGAGATCAGTGAGAGTGAAGAGTAAAGCTGTGGGCTGGGAAACCGAGAGAATGAGCTCAAAGACGCTAAAAGAGCTCTGATGAGCTGAGGAGACAGGGTGGGGATAATTCACATCATGTACATTCATTAAGTCCACTGTTCCTAGAAAGATATATTGAAAATACAGTAAGATACTGTAGATTTTGACCAGGCGGTTCTCCCGAGTGAAGCTGATGTGGAAGTGTCTTAAAACTTGAATTCTCTCCCACACCCCCCACAGTGTACCCTGCTTTATGGTCTGTTTGACTCTAAATGGACCATAATGTACTAAATGAACATCATGCTGTATTGAAGAAGACTTGAAACTAGAGATTGAGACCATAAACTCATGTTTACAATGTTTACTGAGGTAATAAATCAAGAGAGAAGTAGAGTCATATTCTCATAGACTTCTATACAACCAGAATTCTTTTTGCAACCAGACGAGTTGCCCCCTTGCTGGTCAGCGAATGCAAGTTTAAGGTATTTCTGTGTTGGCTTCACTTATCAGAACTGGAGGTTGCCGTCTTGTTAGTACTGACCCTTTCTGCAGTGTTTCCCACCATCTTCAACCACCAATGTGAAGATGAGGCAGCTGGATGCTGGAATTCATTCAGCGATGAGGCCTGTAGAATATCTGTATACAGTATATTTGAATTCAAAGGATGTATCACTGGAACCAAAATTGAAGTCAAATTATTTTACAATTAGTTGTAAAGTTATGTTACATATATATTACTGGCATGTTGCCAGGTTACCTGAGGGCCACACCTGCTTCCACTTTCCTCATCTGCTCTGCAATTACCTGGCCGTTCACTCCCACCTCCTTACCTGCATCGTACTGTCTCATCACTCACTCACTGCATATTTTACATGTCACTTTGCTGTGTGGAGTTTTCGTTTCCTGTCACCTGTTTAATTGTTACCTGCCAGTTGGATCTGCGTGCTGCCTGTCAGGACTCCTGTCACCTGTAAGCTTTTCATTAAATCCTTGAACTGTCCCTGTCTGCCTTGAATGTCTGCAGTGAGTCCTCCTTCCTCTGCTGCCTATGTACTTCATTTGCTATAGATTATACAATTGTGCAGTATCGTTAAAAAGTGCATTTCTACAGATTGGCACCATTTGCACCAATAAAACACCCGCCCATGTTAGCTTTGGGCCAATAGAAACTCACACAGCAATAAGCTGCGCTGAAGTACTTCTGGTAAGTAGTAGTGAGTTAAAATATCTGGATTTATAATGCCAGTCTTAAAGAAAGCTTTTAAGAGCAATATTTTTCAATGTAGGTCACATTAAATGCTGCCAAGTTGAGTCCAAAAGCAGTGATATTGACATTAAATAACGTTGCAAATTCCCTGTGGGACTAATAAAGGATTATCTCATTTTATCTTAACATGATTGAAATTTAAATATATTTCTGCTTATTACTATACTAAAGGTCTGAAGCATTTAGGTTATACATTTTTAGAATACAAATAGCTCCACTGGCATCTGAGAGTAAAAATGGTAGCAAGCATATCCTTAATCTGTTTTATGACTTGAAGGGGTTCCTTGGAAGATGATCTCCCATGTAAGGGGTTTCTGGCCTTAAACAGTTTGACAACCCCTGTTTTAGTTTTCATGCCCCACTGCACTGCTCTCATAGGAGCGGTTTCAGTTGACGACATTGTTTCGGAAGCCTAGCGCCCACTCTCCGCCATGTTGAGAGCTGTGAGGAGGCAATAGATAAATTCTGAATTTCAACTACTGCTCTGAGGGAAGTGATTGTCAAAATTGGTGTTGTTGTCGACAAACCATGAATATATCTACCAGCAAGTATTGTGTGCCCAGTCTCAAAGCAGTTTGTGATATAATCTAGTGATGCATGTTAGACACAAAACAACACAAGTTTCTCTTCTTTTCCGCGTCACTCAGCTGTAAAACAATGCCAATGGAAGGTTGATTAGGATCCTTTAAAACACAAGTCCATGCGTATCAGAGGTAGAGGTAGTGATGTAGTTCCTTGTTGAGAAACAGGTTCATGGCAGTTTTCCTAAACCTAACTAAGTGGTTTTGTTGCATAATGTTGTCCCAAAAGTGAGACACACTGACATGTTTCTTCATTACCATGAACATACACGATGTAGTTTATTATGTGTGTTGAAAATAACTGATATGTGGAGGTGTTGCTTGTTATAGGTATAAAGCACCCAAAAAAACCTGAATGACTCTTGTGGTTCCATATATGCAACCCTCAGATACGCTTATAATAAACTCTTAAGTATGCTGTTTTATGGTAATCCTTTTTTTTTGTTGGTACAATTGAAGTTTTAAAGAATATCTTTACCTCAAAATAAAAATGCTTCTTCTCTAGATCTCTATCTATCAATGTATCTATCTCTCTCTATATCTATAGATATATAGATCGATATACACAGCACTATGTGATAAGCACTGTCATTGTGAATCAATTGGAAATTATGAATGTACAGAAAGTTACTACTGGCTCATTTTAAATGATTTCTATTCTATTATAGTATATATCGTGCAAAAAGCATATCAGTGTGACACTATAGAGCAGGGGTATTCAATTAAAATTCCAAAAGGTCCAGATTGAGAAAATGTCCTCGGACAAAGGTCCGGAACATTATAATATCTAATATCTAACTTGCGCTATATATATATATAGATATATAGATATATATATATATATATCTATATATATATATATATAGATATATATATATATATAGATATAGATATAGATATAGATATAGATAGATATATATATATAGATATAGATATAGATAGATATATATATATAGATATAGATATAGATAGATATATATATATATAGATATAGATATAGATATAGATAGATATATATATATATATATAGATATAGATATAGATAGATATAGATATAGATAGATATAGATATAGATAGATATATATAGATAGATATAGATAGATATATATATATATATAGATAGATAGATATAGATATATATAGATAGATATATATATATATAGATAGATATATATATAGATAGATAGATAGATA
>NW_022280103.1:502693-547675 GCF_004355925.1 Anarrhichthys ocellatus | reverse complement strand
TATATATATATATGTATATATATATATGTATATATGTATGTATGTATGTCCTCACACTTCCTCTACTGTAGCTAATGGTCAGATGTGTGTGGGTAACTTGTATTTTCAAGCCTGCAGTGTTGTGAAACCACACCTTTTGTTCGTCTCACGTTCACAGAGTAACAGATATCAGCCTGGAGCACACAGCCCTGTGCAGAGACATATGAAGATGTGATAATATCAGCAATGTCTGTCTGTGTGGCTGCTTCTTCTTTATTCATTTTTCCTGTTCGGCCCAGTAACACCTCTCCACAACATGGTACATATCTTGACTCTAAAACACAGGAAATTAAACTTGTTTTTCGTTCCCCTGAGGGTGGACTCACCACGCTCACTGATGTAAACCCCTCTGGTGTCAGACCGTCCCTCAGGGGCCAACGTAGGGTCCTCTCTGCCACATGTCTTTCCTGCCAATAATCACCCCATTAAAATGAATGATTTCGCCCAGACCGTGTACTGTACATAATCGTCAATTAGCCACTGGCGTCGAGATGGCACCTCTGCTGACCTCTAAGAGTCTGCTGGAGCCTCAGTATGGGGAGTGTGACTCACTCATGATCACAGCCAGGCTCTGAGCAATGATGGGAATTGAAACATCAGCTTCATGTTCATGAAATTCACACAGTGCTATGAAATTAACTGTGTGCAGCATCTTCTCGCTGCTTGATCATCGAAGTGAGAGGAGGCTTTGTTAGATTGTTTTGTTTTTTTAATGATACAATTAGAAAAATGATGAAGAGGGAAAGAGGGGCAGGAGTTCGAGATCGGTGAGACATCGGCTTTAAAGCCTTTCTAATGTATCTGTCTGCACTGGATGTGTTTCACAAAAAATAAATTATACAAATTGTCAATATTTGTGTTTTTGAAATATGGAATGCACCCAGTAATATTTGTAAAATATGATATCTGCGCAAAATATATGCTTTTCCTCCACGTCCTTTCCGCCTGTCTGCATGTCGCAGCTGGCTGGGGCGCTGGAGAATCTGCCCACAGCAGGTCCATGAAGCAGTTTAGCCAATTGCTAATTAAAGATATAAATGTGTGACATATAATCAGCGCCCTCAAATAGATTCAGCGATGGGCAGAATTCGTTCTGCCCCAAGCTGCGCGTTCTCGTCAGGAGTAGTCTCTACAGGTGAGCGCGAGCACTACTCCTCCAAGACCCGTTTGAGAGGAGAAGTTTTGTGGAGAAACTGCAGGTGAAAGAGCTGATCCCAGATCAGCCTGACCTCACAATCAGACAGCAGACTAGCGTGAAAGGGAAGCAGTTCATGCGAAGCTTCTGTACTAGCTGAACACCAGACAGGTTTGGCTAGCTGGATGACGTCATGCTAATAACTTAAAACAACGGGGACAGATCCAGCACAGACAGTTAGGGAGTGAGGGTCATGAAGCACCTGCTGAGAAATGGATATATGGTTATAGATAAATAATTATATATATGTGTGTGTGTGTGTGTGTGTGTGTGTGTGTGTGTTTTATATTATACTGAATATTATTATATGATATATATATATTATACTGAATTCCTTGTGAGGGTGACCAAAATAACATGTCCTGACGTGTTTGTTTAAGTGTTATTTACTGCTTTTTCCATGTTGGAATAAAGGTTAAATATTTAACTGCAAAGTAGTAATACGTGTTTGATACCTTAATTCGGGCCCGAGCAACCGACAACGTCGGGCCTGCGAAGACCCTATTGAAACTGTAAGGGTTATTAGGGCCCGAGCAACCGACAACGTCGGGCCAGCGAAGGCCCTATTGAAACTGTAAGGTTTATTAGGGCCCGAGCAACTGACAACGTCGGGCCAGCGAAGGCCCTATTGAAACTGTAGGGGTTATTAGGGCCCGAGCAAACGACAACGTCGGGCCAGCGAAGGCCCTATTGAAACTGTAGGGGTTATTAGGGCCCGAGCAACCGACAACGTCGGGCCAGCGAAGGCCCTATTGAAACTGTAGGGGTTATTAGGGCCCGAGCAACCGACAAAGTCGGGCCAGCGAAGGCCCTATTGAAACTGTAAGGTTTATTATTCTTCTGATTTTTATTTTTCCACTTTGGGAGTTTTTTGGGGGTACTTGCCATCCATGAAAACTCACCAAATTTTGGGGACTTGTCAGGTCTGGTGAAAACAGACGTATGAAAAAGGATGCATGTTTCTGTGTAAAAAAATGCCTCTCTAGCGCCCCCTACAAATCGGACCGGCGACGCCCCTCGGCCAGTATGTCCGATTGACTTGAAATTCGACACACATGTCCGTCTCCGCTAGATCTAAAAAAAAGCCTCTCAGATCCCTAAGCTCCGCCGACTTAAATTTTCCGGCATATTGAATTTAGTGTAAAACACATTTTTGCAAACTCCTCCTACATGCTGGCTCCGATTGCTACCAAATCTGCGGTGGAGCATTATTGGATCTACGTCATCAAAACTTATCAAAAGTTTTTTGACAGCTCTTAGCATTTACAATACATGGACCAATAAACTTCTCAGGGGCATGGCTTAATATCAATACACATAACTTCTCAACCGTTTGTCCTAAAATTACAATATTTGCAGCATTGCACCTGTAACACACCCTGAGAATTATTTTGCATTCAACCACGAGGGGGCGCTACTCCTAGAGAATTTATGCGATCAACTTCTCCTTTGGTCAGGATGCTCTTAAGACCTTTGTGATGAAAAGTTATCAAAATCATGCGCTTTCATCGAAGAACCTTGACGTGGCGTGGCGGCCCTTTTACCTCATTGTTTATGAAAAAAGAAGTTGTTATAACTCCAAGGTACATTATCCAATCCGCACAAAACTTCTTATGCATGATGCTACTTCAAGTTTGAACATACTTCAATTGAAAAAAACTCAATAACTCATAGCGCCGCCTACTGGCTAAAGGAAATGTCAAATTTTATACTTTTAGTTATTCCTCCTAGCCAGGTGACCTGACGAGTCTCAAATTTGGTAAGTATAGCCTTAAGACATTGATGATAAATCGCCGAGAATATTGTGCGTTTTCGTTGAACGCTGTTGCCGTGGCGACGCATCGTTCGCCATGAAAAACCAAGCTGATGGTTTTACTAACTTGGGATGCTCAAAAACGCATGCAACTTTTTACATCTGTCAAAGGTCATTGGAAGAAATATTTCATATGATTTTTGCAATCGTCCGTTTTAAATTGCCTCTATAGCACCCCCTACAATATTTCAAAACAGCAGCCCCAGCGCTACATTTCAGCTATATGTATGAAAGTTGGTAGGCAGATGTATCCTGTAGAGACTTACAAATAAGTCTCTTGGGACCATGCTCTAAACCCTACCGGAAGTCGTGCATTTTGATTTTTGTGTCATTTTTCCATCGGTTTTGGCCTATTTCTAGTCGCTATACTTTAACGAGCTCCTCCTCGGGACTTCATCAGATCCACTTCAAATTTTGTCAGTACCATGTCATGACCGTTGTGATTAAAAGTTATCAAAAGCTTTACGTTTGACGGAATGGTTTAGCCGTAGCGGGCAGCTACTTTACGTGATTCCCCATGAAAAAAGCTGATGTAACTCAGCTGGACATGTTCCAAACAGTCCCAAACTTCACATGCTTGATAACACTCATGGCCTGAGGATGTCTACAAGCTAATTTCCCCTAATACTCACAGCGCCACCTGCTGGCGAAAGGAAATCTGCATTTTGTGATAAACACCTCAGATTTACATGACTTTTACACAATGTGGTTTACACTTGACACAGAGCAACATAATGCATGTTTGCACGCATTCTGTAGCGCCAGACAGCGGATACAGGAAGCATCGGACTATTTGCAAAGCATCATTTCCAGCATCAGGCGGTCCACGCGGGATTAAAAACGTCTCGCCGTCCGACGGTCGCAGACGGTCGCGGACGTTCTCGGACACGCAGGCCGGAGTCCCGCCGGCACCCCCGACGCGCTGCATATTGAGAGGGCCTGTTCATCGCTGCTCGCAGCTTTAATTTGTTTTGTATTAAATCATTCTGGGATGTTTGCTGAAATTGATTGGATGTGGCACAGATCCAGGATGTGGTACCTTGAAAATTTTCCACCAGCCGCCACTGGTTTCACTTTTTTTAGCCGTCCATCTCATGTATGTCACGATGGAATGCATCCTCTTCAGTTTGAATCATAGTGGCTGTCTACAACGGCAGCGTACTTCCTGCAGACTTACCACATGCAATCTCGGAACCCATCAGCTATCGGTCTGATGACGGATAAGCCTCGGGTGGCGAGGGAATATATTTTAGTATATCCATTGTAGCCAGCTGATATCAGGGCCAAGACCTCCTTGTCCATGCACTGCTTGTCGTTTGCAGTCAGATTAGCAACTTGAGATGCGAGACTGAAGTTGGTGTAGCGAGACAACGTGTACCACCAGATTGTTTCACAAGTAGCCAGTTTAAGCGAAATTTTTAAACCAATAAAAGGCTGAATCGCCATTGACGCTTTCTATGCTACGTTAGCTACTGAAGGTGTACTGAATGTCTACACATGCTGCTTTATCTTTTTAATGATTTCAACAGTGAATATAGACCTCTCCGGCTTTACAGGAACACTGCTGTTCCTTGTGTTACTGTCTTCTGTCTGGATCCTCAGGTGATCACTGTTACACTGTGATCTGTAGCTTTAGCTTCTGTCTTTATCTTTCAAACCTGTTTTCACTGATGCATTAGTTTGACATTTTGACATCCTTCAAACACATATTGTAGACCATTTTATTGGCTTCTCTCTGATGTTGCTTTTTTGTTTCTCAAAAAATTAAATAACATTTTCTCAATGACTGAAGTTAGTGACAGTGTGGGCTCCATGTTAACAGTGAAAGCAGTTTGTAGTGATAAAATTATTGATGATTACATTTCCCGTCGCTGCTTCACAATTAAAGCATCCCAATGTTTTGCCAGTGGAATTTAATGTGAAGAAGTAACCACAGGAAAATGTTTATAGCATCACTGTTTACAATAGCTGCTGCTTTACCACTGTTCTAATGCAAACCAGAGGTTGGTTACAGTACGGAAAGCTGAACACAACAAAAAATATAGCTCCACCAATTTTGTCCATAAGCAAACATCCTGTAACCTCTGTATGCCACACGGACAAAACTGAACAACACAACGATGTCCATGCCATCCAAAAGTGAGCACTGGCCTCCATGAAAATGTTCTGGCTCTGCCGCTGGCGAGCGTTCAACACTGCTGAGTGCGCAGCAGCACCGTGGCATTCAGTGTAGACAGTGACAGAGGACTGCAGCTGCTGCTACTGTGCTGCTGACGTGCACATTTGAGGACACCCAGTGTAGAGAGGGTGCCAGGGAGAGATTTAGTCAGAAGAACAAGGGTATGTTGGAGAACCAAGGGTATGTATAAGGGACTTATACATAGATACATATTCAGATTTTCAGCAGGACCAACTTTACTGACAGTAATTCCTTTTAAACCACCAATATATTTAGTTTCAGGGGTCCATCAACTGTGTACTGGGACAATGTGAACACACAGTTGTAAACAGTGTTCTATACTGATGGTTCCAGGTTTCCCAGGATGTCTGAGACCCTTCAGCAGCAGCAGTAGTAGCTGGGTAAGCAGATGGGCTAACAGCAGACTGATAGCTCTGGTACTGGAGATGCTAGTTGTAGCCAATGTGAAGCAAGAAATAGCAAGAAACAGAGGCAGCAGAGGAGATGAAATTACCAACAGCAGCCTGATCTCTCAATGTATGACATTCATGAGGACAGAGCCAGGAGGAAAGTGCACACCCAACCGCCACTACCCTTGACGGCAAAAACGAGAAGAAAGAAGCAGGGAGACGCCCATGGAGTGAAAAAGAATAAAAAATCAGGAGGCAGCGCAATAAACTGTGAATGTTAGCTCCCCTCACTGCACTACCTGAAGGAAAAGCTATTGGTGTGATTGAAAGAAATAAACTCTGGGAAGAAAAGAAAAAACTGAAATGGAAGATGTAGCGGGGGAAGTTAATAGTCTCCTTTATGGCATAACTGGGATATTTTAGACGGAGGGAAAAGACACTCACCTCACTTCCCCCCAAAAAACCTTCACATAAATTATTCAAATAGGTTGTGGGAGGGGGAGTCATTTGCATATAGATAAAAGTCAGTTTAATATTGTAAATTACCTTTTTTATACGGCAAACTGGGAGATTTGGTTTTAATCTCTCAATAAGTGTCTCGCTGTGTGTTTGCCCTGCCTACCTGGAGAGTGTGGGTGGGTGGGTGGGGAGGAGAGGCAGCGGGGGAGGGGGTGTAAGGTGGGGTTGATGGAGATATCACACAGGAAAAGGTTCCCCATTCGTTTTGCTGCCTTGCCTTTAATTAATAGATTATGTACACATGCACACTCCTGTCAGTCTCTCCCAGAGCTTCCCATTACCACAGTGACCTCTCTTTCCGCTGCCCGGCAACCTCCAACGCACACACGCAATAGACACACACCCACATCAGGCACAAGTGGGGGCTGATGAATGGGTGGGTGAGCGAGGGATTGGGGAGTAAATTCAGTGGACGAGTAAACCCAATGAGCCTTAATGAGAAAGCAGGAGGACTGATTCTAAGACATTCAAAATAACAGAAGTTGTCGAATAAAAGCTGTTAAAAAAAATAAAATAAAGGTCCAGTCTCAAACCAGCGCCAACAGTTTGTGCGTTTATGGGAAAGTCAGTTGTTTGCGCTTTCATGTGAAACTTTAATGCTGCCGTCTTGGCCAGGACTCCTTTGAAAAAGGGATTCTCAATGGGACTATCCTGGAAAACTAAAGGTTGAATAAAAAAATGACATAAAACCAAATAAAGGCCAGTCCCTGATAAAGTCAATGGATTTGGAATGGGTTTTTGGTTAGATGCTTGAAATAAGGTTTGGAACACAACACTTTGTTCTACTAATAAAATAAAATACATCAGTATATGCCCATCTTGTGAATTGTGAAGTTATATGCAGCTTGAAAAGGTGGTTGTTAACCAGTGGCTATATGAGACGACTTAACCTCATCACACCAACTAGTCTAGCCTTTACAGCCTCTCGTTGTGTGGACTCTGGGTCATGTGACCGTGGTGTAGTTCCTTTATACCTGAACGGTAGCTTTTTACTTCTGCCAATTGCTTTTACGCTTCACTATGCTTGGATTCATAAAAGTGCTGTTCATTTGTAAAGATTATCTCGCTGAACAAAACCTGTGAGTATCATACATGTTTTTTTGCCTCAAAACTATAATCCTGTTGGCTTTTTGTCGATGGAACCAGTGCGATGCTAACTTCCGTTGGCTAACCAAAATACGTCATCCCTGCAGCACTCTATAAAGGTCAGGTAAACAATATTGAGCAGGGGTGGAATTAGCTATTAAAGAGGTGATGACGGACCATCAGACCATGTCGCATGGGAGACGTTCATTGTGCTGTACTCAGTTGTTCACATGAAAAGTGAAGGAAATAGTCAAGCAAAGAATGACAAGGAAGAGCAAGAGAGAAGTTTGAACCCTGGCTCCTTCCGCACCTCCACACAGCTGAGTGAGGTGGGTGTGATGTTGGGTGTGATTGTTTGTTACAGAAAGCTACAGAAATGGTTGGTCACAGAGTCTTTTAAAGTGAGATGTAATAAAAGCTACAAGATCAAAGAAAGAGGAAGGAAAGAAAGAGGCTTTCTTGGATAAAAACAGAGTTCGATTTTGGGGGACTGTAGATTAAAACAAAGTAAAGGGGCCTTGTCATGTTTTATTTAATGCCACACAGTCACCTGGACTTAACCAAGTCTCAGGAAACATAAATAAATTTGATAATATGACAGATGTACTTGCCAGAGATCTTACATTAAACAGCCCCAAACACTGCTGAGTTAGAAGGCGGACATGGAACAGGACTGGCGAAGGCATAAGGTGAGGCAGCAAGGTTGACAGGGACCAGATTATTAACAATCACTGTGCTCTTTCATTTCCAGCGGGGGACTCGGTTAGAACACCCGGCAGCCCTGAGCACAGAGACGGCTGGCCTACACCTCCTTACTGACAGCTGGGGAGCAACACAGATGACTCCATGTCTGTTGTGTTACACCCCGTCACTCAAGTGCAGACTGCAGGACGGAGCAAGCAGAACTTCAGAGGTAACTGATCAATCACTGATCATGGTTAAAATCAATAGTGAACGGTTCTAATCTGTTGAATGAAATATCAAATATAAACAAGATAAAGATGTCAATCACTAAGGTCAGGCTGAAAGAGAAACTAGATCACTGTCCCTTTTTGACGCAACAGAAGTCTTAAGTGCAACAAAAGTAATTTATCAGTAGCATCCAAAAGAATGTAGTCCAAAAATAAGAACTGTGTCAGAGTTTCTCTTTGGAGACAGAGGTTACCATTTCCACCCATATACAACCACCTGTTATGGGAGTCAAGAAATCAGTCACTCAAATGAGATCAGCTGCTTAGTTGATATTTAGTTTGGGATTTTGGCTCCATTATTGCTGATCTACTCCCTATCTACAATGAGAACTATGGTAAAAAACAATTGCTCAAGGGGGACTCCAGGAGTTTTACTGTATGAGCTTTTAGTGTCTTCAGAGGTAGCTGGGTGACATCTGATGAATGTCCTACAGGGATGTGACTTGAGTCAGCTTCGGTTGGGTCTGAAGAAAACAAATTTGAAAAGTAAAAATGTTTTTAACTTAACAGACAAAGTCTGGTCAAAGAATTGGCGGTCAGGTTGCATTGTGGGCGATGTAGGCCGGTTTTGACAAAGAAGATGAATGTGGGGTATTAAAAAGGCTGTATCTCTCTGGTGTGATATATATTTTTTTTTCAAACTGCCCATCAAGAGTCCTGTTTTAAGAAAACACACAAGTTCTAGAATGGAGTGATGTTTTTCTTCTGTCCACATGACTTCTGACTACTGTCCTGCTTTATTAGATTGTTGTCAGTTTGGATCTGCCGGATGCAGACAGAGAAGGAGATGTGAATCACATTTCTCTCTCTAGCCATGCCCCATGGCAGTGGGGAGGGGGAGGGGTGAAAGATGCCTTGACGATAATGTACTCTGTACGATGATGGTCGTACACCTTGATGATCAATGTAAGTCATAAAAGGCACGGTGACACAGAGAAAAGTGATAAATCTCCCAGGTCCTCAGTGAAGCAAGGCACATAAAAGCAGGCAGCCGTGGGATTTTCATGGCTATTGCCGGATTCCTCTCCTCACCTCGGGGGCAAAAAATGCAAATAAAATACAGATTATAAAAAAGGATAATGTGTGGGCTTTGGAAGATGAGGAATGAAAATATCAGCGGGCCTCTTTTTGATTTGTATGTCCAGCGGCGACACTTGAGATGAACGAACCATGTCTTAAATTACCATGTAATAAAATTTTTACCTCAGAAGGTGGGGTGTCTCGCACAAAAAAAAATGGCAATGGCAGCTTAATGGTGCCAGAAAGTGGGGAAAAAAAGACCATTATATTTTCCCATCTGTGACAAATCCTATTAGTAATGTGGCATGTAAAGATGGAAGTGCACCGATGTTATGTCTAGTGGACATCTTATTCTGTTGACTTGATAATCGAGATCAATGGGCACATAAAAGGGAGCAATCAGCATTAGGTTTGACTTGTTCCTTTGCTGCGAGTGTGGTGGGCTGACTTAATCACCGATCTGGCCTCTGCACCGGCAGATATTCTATTTGTCATGCAAATAGAAACACGACCATCTCTAATAAATGCAAATTCTCTTTCACTTCATGCTCATTGTTCTGTTGGTGTGGTAAAAATCGAGCGCTTATCATGCAGTGTTCGGTAGATCAAAATCTATAAAGGCTCTCGCTTTTAATCTGTTGAAGCATAACAATTTAGTTTTGGACAGTGAGTAGTTCCCAATCAACAGAGCTCGGAGCAGAAATTCGATCCGGCCTGGTGGTATTTGAGGTGTGTGGTCAGTGATAAGAGGAAGTTTAATAAACTATTCATAAAGCTGGCTGTGTACATGGCGACATCTGCTCTGGAAGAAGGAACCAGATTGAGGGCTACGTTATTCAGGATGATTGTCGGGTATAATCAGTAGTATTAAAAGTCTTTTGAGTGGTGAGTTTGTATATGCCTACACAGAATCATGCAAAGTGCTTCTTTTAGTCCATTTGAGAATTTGTGATTTCACAATGCGTAAGCTATTTTGATGAGTTCCTTCTCAGTGAAGGCTCCAAATGCAATTTGAGATCCCTCTGGTAAGCAGTGATCCAGTGGATGTGTCCGGGGCTTTTATTGTGAAGGGTCGAACGGAAGTAGTGATACGCTGCTGATGTCTGTGTCGGAGGAATAACGTTGTTGACGTGTTATTATTTTATTACAGTCATTAAGTGTAGGGGTTACATCAGTAACTGAGGAGAATTAAACTGTGTGGATGATCAGGAGTCTTTGGGATGTTATGTTAAAGACTGTGGGTGTGTGAATTCAGTAAGGGAATCATGGGGCATAGGTTCGCCACTTTTGGAACCATCCATATTCCTCATGCATAGAGCCTACAAACAGTATTCATTCTTCTTCTACTTCTAAAAGTTGCGGCAGACCAGATGCAGTGACAGTGTCGCTGATTTTCCGTTGGGCTGAAAATCTGGCAACAAATGAGTTATGTGACGAATGTTGTGTTATTTACTCTCACCTCTGGACTTCACACTGCAAAAAAGATCCTAAGATTGCTAAGCAAAGAGGTAAAAACAGACGGCACCATGAACGGGAGCCTCAAGCCAAAATAAAGATCTGATTATCAATTAAGGGCATCAATGCAATATCACTGTAGTGATGCTGTACAGGTGAAGTCTTCAATTTTGACTAAATCTGTATACTGTTATTCACAATGAATCTCAAGTTAAATGTCTTCACTTTCGCTTCAGAACACTCAATTTAACTTTAGCTCAATGCTAGCCTACAGCCTAGCGAGGTTAAACACTAGCTTAGCTGTGTGGTGGGGCGACTGTGGCTCATTGGTAGAGCAGGGTCGTCCTTTAATCAGAGGTTGAATCCCCGGCTACGCTAGTTCATGCCCATGTGTCCTTGGGCGAGACACCTAATTGCCCCCCCAAATGGCTCCCGTAGCTGTGCCCAGGGTGTGTGAATATTGTGTGAATGCTAGTTAGAGTCCTGATGGGCAGGTGGCACCTTGCATGCTAGTCCCTGTCATCAGTGTATGAATGGGTGTGAATGGGTGAATGATGACATGTAGCATCAAAGCACTTTGAGTGGTCGGAGGACTAGAAAAGCGCTATACAAGCACAGTCCTTTTACCATTTAGCTAGATAAGAAAGTCATCTATATCATACTGTAACCCTTACTGTACGGTGGTCACGCCGCAGTACTCTTTTATCATGGACAACATGTCACCACACTTAGTTGCCAGTTTAGTAGGTACACACATGTTGATTTAGATTTGGTTTTTGATACAAATCTGCTTTCCGCTCACCGTGGGGGCGCAGAGCATTGTGCGGACACTTGGAAAGACAAGGCGCAGCATTTTCGAGCTGCGTGCCACGCCCGAGGATAGTGCTTCGGCCTAGTTGGGCGCCATCGCTCCTCCCATAGGAAGACGATGGCACAGCCAGTCGCAGAGCAGTTTTACACTGCTGCTCGGCAATAAATCCTACGTTCATCAATGTTCTGTTTTTACATTTTTTAGAGAGGTCTTTTTTTAGACTGCAATTTGAATTCCATTGCATTATACTAAGTGGGGTTTGCAGTAGTACTTTTTCCACCCTGTTTATATCAATGGAAGTATACCCACTTTGGGTACCAGTGCACTAGAAGTAAAAAAAACATTGTTATCTTTTTTTTTTTTTTTAACAAGGCCTTTAATTTAGACAAATTGCTGCACAGTTGTTGTTCTCTGACACACACACACACACACACACACACTCTGTCTCCTCCTCCAGCCCATATGTGGTGACAGCTACTGGTAAAAGTGCTGGCCGACTGGCGCCGGTCCTACAGGGAGGGGGGGAGGGCAGGGGGTTGAGGGACGGCGAGGCCAGCAAAGCAAGCCATGCATTAAGATGACACGGCCCTGTCTTTTTGCTCAAGACACAGACAGGAAGAAAGGGAACGAGAAGAAGAGAACAAAGGCCAAATCAATACTGTCATTATCAGGCCTGTGTAGTACTGAATTAGATGTCATGCAGCCTCGGGGTTAAAGAGGGGATTTGACATATCTGAACATTAAGAGTGCTGTGTGATGGATACAGCTTTGTGTGTGTGTGTGTGTGTGTGTGTGTGTGTGTGTGTGTGTGCGTGCGCAAGGGTCATTTTCTCTACAACCAGCTTCAAGTAGACAGATAGTTGTTCACTTGCACACAAACGGACACATTTGCATCGGTCATGATCCGCAGATATGGCAGGTTAACAATGGGGATGCAATTTGGTAATTTTGCTCACAATGAGGGTGGCTTCCACTGTCACCCCCATCAAAGCACCTGCTGACTTTTTATGACTTTTTCAACATAATTAGACTTTTCACAATATCAGTACCATGGCTTTTTTGTAACTTTTATGACATTTTTGACTTCCTATTCCATCTGTCTCTGTCAGAACTTACAAACAGAATGAGGACCACCTTTGAAGATTCTTTCATATTGATGGCGAGCATGATTCTACCTGCAATGTAGTAAAGAATTACAGACAGTGGATTGAAAAACAGTGATGTTGAAAGGATCACAAAACACAGACACTTTCATTTTCAGGGCCATTTTTTTTGTTATTACTGTGTCCCTTTGCTCCTTACTAACATAGTGGTGAATTTACCCAAAGTTGGTCACATGTAAGAGGATATTTTAGAAATACTATACATTGACTTTTTTTCAACAAACTATATTTTTTGATATACTACAAAATAACTTTCTCATGACTTTTTGATGTACTATAGCTTGACTAATTTCTGACATTTTTACACACAATACAACTTGTTTGACACACAATAGTATGACGTTAAGACTTTTTGACATACTACACTCTTGCTGTTTATGACTTTCTTCGTCATACTATACTATTCCATCTATAATATACTATGGCTGGTTATGAAGTCTATGACATGCTAAACTTAAGGGTGGTGGAAAAAATCGATAGAGCATAGTATCGCCATATTTTGCGGTTTTGTAAGTTTCATAGCCATAAGATCTGAAGTTGCTACGATATCTATGTCGTCCTGATTCCTGCATTGAGATTTGTTTATGTGCAATTGTATCTGTTTTTTTTCTTTTTTTTTTAAATCACTAGCAAAATACCAGCTGGTGCATGACAAATTTTTATTTATTTTCTTGGTTTATTTGATACGGGACAGTGCACATTTAATAAAAAAAGATTTCTGTAAATGTGCCAAGAGGCTATTTTTCATCTGTAGTCCAAATTAACAATTTTGCATACATATACCGTATGTATAAAATAATTACTATTATTAGAGCAGAGTTAGATTTAAAGTAACCTGTAACTATTTTATAAAATATTATTTTTTTTTTAAACAAAGACAAATGACTAGAGCAAATGACGGAAGAGATGATTTATTTCGTGTTTCATTTAAGGGTACCATAATTTCTGTCCAGGCCATTTTCATTAGTTTGTTTGTTGTAATTATTCTGTTGAACCACAATTCAAGAGCAATGTCTGATTTTCATTAGTTAATTTTTATTTGTTATTACTTTTGTCAGTTTCAAGTTATTTCAGTGACCATTGTGGGTTTTTATTTCTTTAACGGGAGGGTACCAACAATTTTGTCCACGTGTGTATTTATATGACAACAAAGCATGACACATCAATCCAGCAACACTGCAGCGCTAAAACAGTATTCCACCGCACACTGAAGAACACGAGCCATTGAAATATTATTCACATCAGAGGGAACATCAACCGTATAATAAAAACGACACCATAGACCAGGTGTCGGCAACCTGCGGTTCCGGAGCCGCATGCGCCTCTTCAGCCCCTCTGTTGCGGCTCCCTGAGTCTACATCCACACTAATATGTTTTAAAACGATCTCCGTTCACACGGCGTTTCAGCATAGTTTTCTAGATGATCTCCGTCCAGACTTAAAAGCCTGAACACGTGACTGTTAACTAGGGGTGGGAATCACCAGAGATCCCGCGATACGATATTATCACGATACTTAGGTCACGATACCATATTATCACGATACTGCGATATTATCACGATACTGCGATATTCTGAGTATTGCGATAACATAGGCCTATATTGCGATTTATTACTTTTTTCAACTTCAAATGATGTCCCCAAAGGAAAACTGTGTCAACATGTTTTATCTAATAAGATAAAGTTTTCAGTCTGTTCATCTCACTTCAATCATTTTTATTGCAGCAAAATAGGATTGTCAAGCAGACAGACTGACCAACAATGTCATAAATGTTGCATGAACCTGACAAACTGAACTGTTTGTATTACTACATAGTCCAACTTAACTAAATGCAAACGTGTGGACTCAGTATATGAACTATAACTTATATAAGTAGGATATAAGAGTTATATAACTCAGTATAACTTGCGATGCGTGGACGTCAAGGGCAGAGAGACAGTTATGCGCTGCACTCTCCCCATGAGCCTGGCTGCTGTTGGCAGATTTAACCCCGTTGTGAGGCCAGATGTCTCTCTTTGTTTTGACCAACTTCCTACCAATCACGCTGACCCGGGACCTTTCCTGACCTCACCAGACAACAAGTCAGCACCATCTAGTGGACTGAAAAAGTAATTGATTTGATATTTCTAAAAAAAAAATAATTATAGTTTATATAATAAAAGATCGATACTTTGCTTCCGTGTATCGATACATCGCCATGCAAAATATCGCGATACTATGCTGTATTGATTTTTTCCCCCACCCCTACTGTTAACGTACACTGGGCATGCGGGTGGTTGCCGGTGTAAACAGGAAGTAGATTAGTTGCTCAAAGCCGCTAACGTGACTTCAGACAGCCGCTCCGTAGGTCTGATAACACCGCTGGACACGCTGCTCACTAATCGCTCCAATAACAGCTGCTTCCTCCGCAGAAATGCAGACTTTTCTTCTGGACCCGACGGCCCCCCACTGGATCACTTTTAGAAAAGTTTAGCGTACAGCGTGTCGTAGAATGCACTTTTCATAAACAAATATAATTAATTCTCCACACACTTTATGTACCGAATTAACATAAAAAGTCCGAGCAACATCATCATACCAGCCATTTTAAACACTGCAAACATAATTATACATGCACTAATTGACAATATCTAGAAGATTTACCACAATTTTGGCCAAAAATCGGCCAACAATGCTCTCTGTATGGATCTCTCATGATAAAGCAGGCAGCGATCATGGCGGATTGATATATCACATAGGGCTGCGTTTCAATGCCGCGTCGATGAGCGCCGTCCAAATTCCACTCAGTTAAACCGTTCAAAAGTTACATAAACAAAGCCAACGAAACACAATACCACTCCAGAGAAAAAAAATTGAAAGTCGGAGATTTTCATGCCGAGAAATGCAGGCAGTCCATTGAAAACCGGTCCAGCGTATAGTCCAGTATTGCCAACTTGGCGACTTTCTTGCTAAATCTGGTGACTTTCCAAACCCTAATGGCGACTTTTTTTGTCAAAAGCTACTAGCGACAAATCTAGCTACTTTTTCTGGTGTTGGAGACTTTTCTGGTGTTTTGACTCTGACGTGAAAGCACATACCGTTCGGCACGCGGGAGCTGCCGTGAGCCCCTCCGCCGCCTCAAAGCACTCAAAGGTGGTTAGTGTCACAGTAGCCCCTCGCGCAGCAGTCCCAGCTGCAGAAAGAGGAGACCCACACTCTCCGTGTCCAGACTGCAAATGAATCGCGCATGCGCAAAGCCGCCGCTGGTCCCGCCTCTCTCCCACAGCGCTCATTACAATTATGCAAATTAGGCGATGACGTCATTTAGCGACTTCTAGCGACTTTTAGGACAGCCAATAGCTACTTTCCTTACTGAGGAGTTGGCAACACTGGTATAGTCCCTCTGCCCGGCTCTCTCTCCATGTTGAAATGGCGTCTCTGGGAGGTTCTGGGATAAACTGGTCAGCATTTCCCTCATGGACGAATGGTTTTAGACGTGGGGGGCTGAGCCAAGCAGATCGAGTTTATAATGGATAAAAACTCTGTCAATCTTCTAAATAACCCACGTACTGCGTTCGTGAGAGTCTTCCGCATTGAACAAGGTGTCACAAGATTAAATCCGCCAATCACAGGCCTTACAAAGGCTTAAAGAGACACAGACAGACACATATACAGTGGGTACGGAAAGTATTCAGACCCCTTTAAATTTTTCACTTTGTTTCATTGCAGCCATTTGCTAAAATCAAAAAAGTTCATTTTATTTCTCATTAATGTACACTCAGCACCCCATCTTGACAGAAAAAAACAAATGTAGAAATTTTTGCAAATTTATTAAAGAAAAACTGAAATATCACATGGTCATAAGTATTCAGACCCTTTGCTCAGTATTGAGTAGAAGCACCCTTTTGAGCTAGTACAGCCATGAGTCTTCTTGGGAATGATGCAACAAGTTTTTCACACCTGGATTTGGGGATCCTCTCCAGTTCCGTCAGGTTGGATGGTGAACGTTGGTGGACAGCCATTTTCAGGTCTCTCCAGAGATGCTCAATTGGGTTTAGGTCAGGGCTCTGGCTGGGCCAGTCAAGAATGGTCACAGAGTTGTTCCGAAGCCACTCCTTTGTTATTTTAGCTGTGTGCTTAGGGTCATTGTCTTGTTGGAAGGTGAACCTTCGGCCCAGTCTGAGGTCCAGAGCACTCTGGAAGAGGTTTTCTTCATTTTCGCATTCATCTTGCCTTCAATTGCAACCAGTCGTCCTGTCCCTGCAGCTGAAAAACACCCCCATAGCATGATGCTGCCACCACCATGTTTCACTGTTGGGATTGTATTGGGCAGGTGATGAGCAGTGCCTGGTTTTCTCCACACATACCGCTTAGAATTAATGCCAAAAAGTTCAATCTTGGACTCATCAGACCAGAGAATCTTATTTCTCATAGTCTGGGAGTCCTTCATGTGTTTTTTGGCAAACTCTATGCAGGCTTTCATATGTCTTGCACTGAGGAGAGGCTTCCGTCGGGCCACTCTGCCATAAAGCCCCGACTGGTGGAGGGCTGCAGTGATTGACTTTGTGGAACTTTCTCCCATCTCCCTACTGCATCTCTGGAGCTCAGCCACAGTGATCTTTGGGTTCTTCTTTCCCTCTCTCACCAAGGCTCTTCTTCCACGATTGCTCAGTTTGGCTGGACGGCCAGGTCTAGGAAGAGTTCTGGTCGTCCCAAACTTCTTCCATTTAAGGATTATGGAGGCCACTGTGCTCTTAGGAACCTTGAGTGCTGCAGAAATTCTTTTGTAACCTTGGCCAGATCTGTGCCTTGCCACAATTCTGTCTCTGAGCTCCTTGGACAGTTCCTTCGACCTCATGATTCTCATTTGCTCTGACATGCACTGTGAGCTGTAAGGTCTTATATAGACAGGTGTGTGCCTTTCCTAATCAAGTCCAATCAGTTTAATTAAACACAGCTGGACTCCAATGAAGGAGTAGAACCATCTCAAGGAGGATCAGAAGAAATGGACAGCATGTGAGTTAAATATGAGTGTCACAGCAAAGGGTCTGAATACTTATGACCATGTGATATTTCAGTTTTTCTTTTTTAATAAATTTGCAAAACTTTCTACATTTCTGTTTTTTTCTGTCAAGATGGGGTGCCGAGTGTACATTAATGAGAAATAAAATGAACTTTTTTGATTTTAGCAAATGGCTGCAATGAAACAAAGAGTGAAAAATTTAAAGGGGTCTGAATACTTTCCATACCCACTGTAGATGTATGTCCTGGGAAGAAGTGTGCTACATAAACGTCCCAATGTACAGAAAACACAACAGAACCTGAACTAAGAAGCTGAGTCTGTAGTCCGTGCCTATTTGTGTGTTTCCACTAATTCAGCGCTCACTGGGAAACCTTTGATTCATTAGAATCCCGTCAAAAATACATAACGCTAATATGCTCAAATGCCATTTTTCACATTATGAATAAATAAGTAGGATCGACCTCACAGCCCATCCATCAGGAGCTGTGTATTAATACAATATGAGTAATACAGTTAATAACAGTGAAACTTTGTTATTTACAAACGCATCGGCCCACTGAACCATCCATAAAAGACATGTCAGATAAGCTTCATACTTATTATTTTTGATAATATAGTAATAACCGTCTGTTGAGGTCCATGAATGACAATGTCACGTTGTTTGTTCTTCATGTGTTATTGTGGATGGTAAAAAAACATTTACCTGAACTGCCACTATCCGAGGGTTGTGCAGCAGACGGTGAAGGATGTGTGAAGTTCCCTTTTAAAATGATATATTTTCTCATTCTCCAGGTCGAACAAACATGTTTGATGCACAGCCTTCCCTGTGAAATGTTTTTCAAATCAGATTTTTTTGCCTTTACGTCTTCTAATCTTCAATATTGTCAATGTTTGGTACCTCCCAGTCTTCCTCGTTGCCCGTCCTGACACATTGTTGTGTTTCTTTTCTGCATTACCACGCCCGACCGTCAATAAGTGAAAATGGCGTGAGGCATTGGAATATGCACTCATCCGTGTTCTTACACATGCAGGCGCAGTTCTAGACCAAGTCCATCTCCTGAACATGTTCAACTCAGCGTAACTCTTCAAGCACACATAACAAGCAGCGACGTCACGTTAACGAAGAACTCAGCCTTTTTCTTTGTGCCAAAGTTAGGTTGTAGGATAACATTACAACCTGAGCGTCACATGGCTCGGTCGCTTCACATATAAAACCATTGTGTTGCCGTAGGCGAGCATGTTTGTTAGCTTATCAACGCTAAGGAAAAATGCACAGATGGCAATTTACAGCTCCTTTTATATCCTTTAGCAACAAAACTGTGACAATTCACCTCCATGATGACTGGAGAGTGCCAGGATTTCACCGAAAATGACAGCTGAGGGCAACAGAGAGGAGAAGCAGCGACATGATTGGCTGACAGAGATCGTGGCAAGATACCTGGTTGGTTTAACTACCAGTGAAGAGAGAGAATTGTGAATGAATGAAGCATAAAGTGTTATGGTCGGTTTATCCTGGACCCAAACGCAGACACCGGGACAGCAGAGTAGGTGAAAAAAGGGTTTTATTTGGCTTGTCTGTGGAGCCGGTGGAACATGCAGGTGAAGCATGCAGGTGGAGCAGCGAGGCGGTGTGTGCGGCGGCGTTTGGGCGGCGACGTGGCACGGGACTCGCTGAGGCAGAGGGAAAACACAAGTTAGTTAAAAACGTCAAAAAGGCTAACTTTCCCTAAGAGAAGATTTAAACTCAAAGGGGCCGAGGTGTAGCTACCACTGAGTTGAAGGAACAATCTGGCGATGAGACTGCAGGAAGCCGGGGTATTTAAGCTGAAGGTGATGATGGTGTAATTGTTGTCAGGTGAGGAGATGAGCCCAGGTGCCGGATGATTGCAGCCGCACTCAAGCCACACACACACACAGACAGACAGACAGACAACAGAGGGGAGACAAGCTGAGGTCACAGCGGAGCCGTGACATAAAGAGTCTTAATGATTGAACTTGCGCTGAGCTTTGTTAGGTGAAGCAACAATTTGAGTCACAACGGCACCCGTACCCTCCAACTCTTCACCCAAGCACCATTGCTGTTGAACAGACCCTTTGTTTGGCCCAATATTTAGTGACCAGATATGTTCATGACGTTACACCAGAGAGACATTACGAGCTACAAGTCACTAGATGATCCAACTCCGTTATCTGTGTTCATGTACAGAACGTCAGACACCATCACATATAAGGCTAAGGGGTTTGACTTTGTTCAGTTTTAAAATGGGAGCTACAAACATGAGCATTTTTGAACAGTCAATGGTAGTCAACTTTTGGTTGAACGGGTGACCATGGACGCATTGGGCTGAACAGTCACCAGTTAACATGGTCACTTGTTAAAAACTGAAACACCTGTTTGCTCTGAAACCTCGAGTCCACTGTCGGAATATTTATTCTGACAACCGAACATGCGACAGCCAGACATTTTGAGATATATCATTATTAATTTTTTTGAACTCATGCACACTTGTGAGCCTGCAAGTGTCCTTAAAATATAAAAATCCATTCAGACGGCAACCACCGGTTCTGCAGAGTAAAACTTGCATTCTCTCTATTGACCAGCAGGTGGCGACTCCTCTGGTTTATGGTCTTAGTCGCTAGTTTCAAGTCTTCTTCAATACAGCATGATGTTCATTTAGTAAATGATGGTCCATTTAGAGTCAAACAGACCATAAAGTGGAGTATGCTTTGGGACGGGTCTACCTTGTGATTGCCGTATTCCAAGAGGGCGACGGCAAAATCACCGAACTCGAGATTTTATAACAGCAGTCCACAAATCAATAGGTGACGTCACGATGACTACATCCCCTTCCTGTGTACAGTTTGTGGATCCAATTTTTTAAACGCAAAAACTCCAGTGTACCTTCAGACCCAAAACGACTCAAGTTTGCCTCCATATCACTTATATGAAATTTGATCACATGCATTCCTTAAAATACCACAGTGCATGTGTATGTGCCAGTGAGAACAGTACAGTAATAAACTGACATAGAAACAACAGATCTGACCCCGAGGGCCTGGACCCCTGATGATCACGGTCAACCGCTGAGGTTCAATTTGTCTCCCGCTCTAAACGAGTGAAAATGATGAAGTTGCTGCCGACGTGTTGATATAAGCAAGGAGTTGCTCCATCAGGGACCGGGGCCCATTGGCTTGACTTTGCAATGATGGACGTCCTGTCGGGCGTCGTCTGATGAAGATGACGCTCCACAGTCGGGGCCCTGGGACCGGGGCAGATGACCTGATCCATCATCACGCGGACACGCCGCTGCTCACAACCAATGCGAAGGGGCTTTCATATCATTTTTTTTGCAAGCTTTCAATGGAAGTGCTCGCGTCCCGGATCCCCGCTCTCTAAACAAAGATGACATGATGTATCAAGCCAGGAGGGCAGAGTCGATCAATAGCTGGTCTGGTACGATGTATCGGCAGTGCGGGACACTGGGATCCTGCTCTCCATCACTCCGCATGTAGACGGTAGAGCCAACGCTTTTTTCTCATGCGCTGAGCTCCCTCATGGATTCTCTTCTCTAGCTTGCCCACTATTAAAATATTTGGCTATTGTAGCGGCATTCCGTCGGTGTTGTTCGTTATTAAGCCGCAAATGAGCTGCAGACACATTGACTTCATTTCCTTACGCGAATGACAGGAGATCGCTTGATTCTTTTCATTTTGTCTTTATTTTACGCGATGAAGCATTAACTAAATACACAAATAATATATACTGTCACACGGTAGAAAAACTATATGCTCCCGTGTCTAATGCAGCTCTTCGGGTTTTGCACCGGCTGCCGTCATGACGTCATTAAATCAAGAAAAAAGGGAGTGTCAATCATTAACATAAATGCTTTTCAGTATGTTTTACATATCTTTAGTTCCTGCACAATGAGCATACTTCAGAAATTAAATGGTTAATAAGCCCGAAATTCCAATGAATAATAAATACGGCAGCGTCTATTCATTGTTTGTACCATATGGTTTACACACATACATTTATACACATAGTTTGGTCCGGTCTCTATTGATATGAGGTATCGTAGAGCTCTGGGTGAACACAGACGGCTACAGTATTTATTTCCTGATTCAATAACGGCAGGACGTCAGTGATGACAGGGGAAGCAACTCAACGCTGATAGGCTATCGCACCGGGGCGTAACGCGAATATTTCGCAGAAGTTGAAAAATTTCAACTCGCGCGTTGGGGCGATTTGGCGTTTGACACGGATTCGCATCAATCGCGCCGCAAATTCGCGTCCATCGCACCATCGCAAATTCGCGCCGCGCCAGTCTCATCGCGTCTGTGCATAGACTTTGTATTTAATCTACTCGCGCGAATAATTCGCGACGCGTTTGGTGTGAACGCAGCATTACATTGACAAAGCCTTAAAGTGGCCACAAATCAAAACTGAAGATGGGAAAGCACTGACTGCCTATGCTATTTTTCTGACTGGATGTCATAATACAATGGAAGATGTGGAGTTTATGGAGGAGATGGATAACCCCACAAATATGAGAATTGTGGTATCCAAATTGCCATATAAAATGAGAGAGAGGTGGTGCAATGTAGCATTTGACCTCAAGGAAAGTAGAGGACGCAGAGCAAGATTTGCCGATCTTGTTAACTTTATTGACCGTCAAGCAAAGATTGCTATGGACCCACTCTTTGGAGACTTCCAAGACAGATGCACATCTACGATAGACAAAGGCAAGGAAAAGGAGAAACTTTTCAAAAGTGGAATGAAAGGAAGCAGCTTCGCAACAAATGTGTCTGTGGAGAGGAAAAGGCCGGATACAGCACCAAGGCAGGCCAACCCGGCTGGAGCGGCTGGTGCCTTCGAGCCACCATGTCTTTTCTGTCAAAAGAATCACACATTGGAGTCTTGCATCAAAATTAAAGAGCTAGCACACAATGATCGTGTAGAATTCCTGAAAACAAAGGGAATATGCTTTGGATGCTTAACACGAGGGCATCTTAGCAAAACATGCAAGAAGAGGATGGTGTGCAAGCAGTGCTCACAGAAACACCCAGACATTCTTCACATAGTGAAGGAAGCTAATTACTTAAATGGGTATCTCATCTCCTCTTATTAAATTCTAACTCCTGGATATACAGAACGGCTGTTTGTTGTGTTGGTCAATGTTTAGAAAATGGCTTTCAATGTACTGCTCCGTAGACTCTTTATAGGAAGCGGGTCTCAGGTTAAAATCCTCTTTGTTTTTGCCTTTATAATCATTCTTAAAGACAGAGTTTAAAGTGAATGATAGTGATATGCACAAAGTTTGTAATAGTACAATGGATAGGGTTAACAGGTCTAGGTGCACAGGAATGGAGCCTTTTATTCTTAATGTATTTTATTTATTTTTTCTTTCCTTTTTGTTCTTTGTCCCCCCCTGCCCCCCCTTCAGCGCTCTGTTGCTATATCCCTCTTCTTAAACTACTATGAGCGGTTGGTCCAGTAAGGTGACTAACGTCCCAACCAAGTTCATATCCTGGAATGTAAAAGGAGTCAATAACCCAGTTAAGAGACAAAGGGTCATGTCTCATCTACAACAATTGACAGTAGACGTAGCATTCCTAAAAGAAACCCACCTTTGTCACACCAACGTTGCTGGTCTCAAGCGAAATTGGGTTGGCCAGGTGTTCCATTCCAGATTTAATGCAAAGGCCAGAGGGACAGCCATATTGATTAATAAAAACACCTCTTTTCATCCCGAAGAGATTATTAGCGACCCAAACGGGAGATATGTTATTGTTACTGGACAACTCTGGGCTAATCCTGTGATTTTGGTAAACGTGTATGCCCCTAAATGCGACGACAGTAATTTTTTTGAGAAGCTATTTCTTGCAATACCTAAGCTTGACAATGGATTGCTTATAATAGGAGGTGATTTTAATCTTGTGCTGGATGTCACCTTGGATAGGTCATCCCAGAAACCTCAGAACCTTTCCAAGTCGGCTGGAGTTGTGAACAATTTCATGCATAAGTGTGGCCTTTCAGATATTTGGAGGTTTAAGTTTCCCAACACCAGAGCTTACTCTTTTTTCTCAAATGTGCATCATAATTATACCCGCATAGACTATTTCTTACTTGATAATAGACTGCTGCCTAAGGTTAAGTCCTGCTCGTATAATAGTATTGTCATATCGGATCACAGTGCCATTCTATTTGATTTAGACCTCCCAAACAGAATTTGGAGACCCAACCCTCTCTTACTTACAGATGACAATTTTGTGAAGTTCATTTCAGCCCAAATACAATTCTTTCTAGAGACTAACTCCTCCCCAGAGATCTCACAAGCTACATTATGGGAAACTCTTAAAGCATACCTCCGCGGGCAAATCATAGCCTATTCCTCCACCATCAAGAAACAGAAAAACTCCAAACTGACCGAAATTTCCCAACAGATCCTGGATGTGGACTCTAAATATGCTCATTGGACGACTACAGATCTTTATAAGGAACGGTTAAGACTCCAAACTGAATTTAATCTTCTATCTACTGATGAGGCAACACGTCTAATCTTAAAATCCAGACATAATGTGTATGAATTTGGAGATAAATCTAGTAGACTACTGGCTTTGCAAGCCCGCCAAGTGGCTACCACCCATAATATCACAAAGATTCAATCAAACACAGGAGAAACGTTGATGGATCATAATGACATAAATAAAACCTTTTTACAATTCTATTCTAACCTTTACACCTCAGAACTTAGCAATGACCTCAGCCCCTCATGTGCCTTCTTTGATAATTTGACTATCCCTACCGTATCAGAGGAACAAAACACCAATTTAGTTGGAGATATCTCACTTGCTGAAATCATCATGGCCATACAATCCATGCAGAACAACAAGTCACCAGGCCCGGACGGGTTTACGACGGAATTTTATAAAAAGTTCTCCTATCAGCTGGCACCAACTCTTAAAGCAATGTTTAAAGAAGCACTCTCCTTAGGCATTCTTCCTATAACTCTGAGGCAGGCCTCTATATCCTTACTGGCTAAGAAGGATAAAGATCCAGTATTCTGCTCATCTTATCGCCCTATCTCCCTACTTAATGTGGATTTTAAAGTGCTGTCTAAGGTCTTAGCTAAACGCCTGGAGAGTGTGATCCCAGATATTGTCTCACCTGATCAAACAGGATTTATCCAAGGCCGACACTCCCACTCAAATTTACGAAAACTATTCAATGTTGTCCATTCGGCCCCCTTAACGTGCCCAGAGGTAGGAGGCTTAGCTTTACCCAATTTTCTCTTTTACTATTGGGCATGCAATATCCAGAAGCTACTTCACTGGTTTGAAGACAGGCCAATTGTGGGAAAGGCGGACTGGGTACAAATAGAATTTTCCTCCTGCCGGCACCACCTCAGTGGTCTGTGCAGCCCTGCCTCTTCTTAGCAATAACTTGAGTACAAACATAATAGTAAATCACACAATAAGAATATGGGCTCAGTGTAGGAGACATTTTGGGCTGCAAGGAGCCTCCACCCGCTCCCCCATCAAATTTAATCATATGTTTATTCCCTCCTGTACAGATAACGCATTTACTCTATGGTTTGATAAAGGGATCAGCTCAATCCATAATTTATACATAGAAGACACGTTTGCTTCATTCTCCCAATTATCACAAATCTATGATCTACCAAGGAACAATTTTTTCCGCTACTTGCAGATCAGGAGCTTCGTACGAAACACGTTTGACTCATTTCCGAACAAGCCCATGAAATCTCATGTTGACAACCTCCTAGAACTGAACCCGAACAGTAGAGGATTGATATCCCAAACTTACGAGCTCATTAACAATATCAACCCACACTCCTTGGAAAATTTAAGAATGGCCTGGGACTCAGATCTTGGAGTGGTTATAACAAATGACCAATGGGACTCTATTTTAGACTTGATATATACATCATCTCCATCCGCTAAACACAACTTAATACAGCTAAAAGTGGTACACAGGGCTCATTACACTAATGCTAGATTGGCAAAAATTTACCCTAACTCTGATCCGTTATGTCCTCGATGTAAAGGCCAGCCAGCAGACTTGTTACACATTTTCTGGCTATGCCCGAAACTCTCCACCTTTTGGATAAGTATTTTTAAAGCTTATAGTGAGATGTTTGCAGCTCAATTTGACCCGGACCCAATTTGCGCACTCTTTGGCTTAATACCAGAAGACTTCCGTGCCCGTTTACCAAATAAAGCCAATGTGGTCGTAGCCTTCACAACACTCCTTGCTCGACGTTTGATCCTTCTGAGATGGAAGCAACGTGCCCCCCCATCGTTCTCCCACTGGGTCAAAGATGTCATGTATTTCTTGACACTTGAAAAAATTAAATATACTCTCAGAGTGTCCTCCCAAACCTTTCGTAAAGTATGGAGACCTTTTCTAGAATACTACGACTCTTTACAAGAGCCTCTCGTCAAAGACTAATGTGGATCCCCTATCCGCCCCATAGCAACAGTGAGCAGCCCCCCCCCCCTCTTTTATTTTTTTGTTATCTTTAGCTATTGTTTTCTTTAGCTATTAATCATTTTATTTTTTACATGTAACTTCTCGCTATTATTTTTATTTTCCAAATTGCTTTACTTTGCCTGATCGATTAATGCAATTATTTGATATTATGTCTGCATCTCCGTCACCTGAATGTACCTGAATTTACCTGAATGTATAAGTTCCATAGCCTGTAACCCTGCATTGGGTGGGTTGGGTGGGCAGGGTCGGGAATGAGGTTTTAAATCTCAATCTGTAATTGCCCTCAGACATGTGTGAATCCTCTTCCCTGTTGGGATAAAAACTGTGAAAATCAATAAAACATATTTACAAAAAAAAAAAAGAAAAAAAAAGAGACATCTACGCTGAAGATGACCACAGAGAGCAGAAATCCGAGGGAAACATTTGTTGTCTACAGGCAAACTCAAGACAATGTTCCACAAGCCGACACGCGGACATCTAATGTGTCACACAGACGCACAGTGGACCTGCTGACGGACGAGACGCCACTGTTGCTGGACATGTACGTCAGCATGGCCGACACTGAGGCCGGTTCTCTACTCGCTAGTCCCAGGAGGGAGACGTCGGGTAGAGCGGCAGTGATTGAGGAGTCTGCTGATGTCAATACCAAAGCCTCTCCAGCAGGAAGAGTCTTAACACTGACCAACACCATTCAAACCCCCGACAGTGAGAACGGAAGGAGGACCAGGAGACAAAAAGGTGTCGTCAGTTATAAAGAGCCGACCCTCAACACCAAAAATGAGGCGTGGAGACAAATTCACGACGAGTTCTCCCGTGTTCAAGGACGAGAAGAAGAAGAAGCAGAATAATAAGAAGCAGCAGAAGAAGATCAATCCAGAGTTGGAGAGATCCATTCTGGCAGAACTGGAAGTGTGTGGCCTTGAAGACACAAGGTATGTCCAGCTACCCAAAGTCTTCACACACAGCAGTATCCCTGTTCAAAAGATAAACATTCCAGTTCAACAACATCTGCAAAAGTGGCCGTATCTGCATGAAGTAACCTTACCACACATTGACGCTGACGTAGGCCTTCTAATTGGAGCTAATAACCCAAAGGCAATGGAGCCGTGGCACATAATTAATAGTCAGGATGATGGGCCCTACGCTGTGAAGACTGTCCTGGGTGGATGGTGTGTGGACCTGTAAAGAACGAGACCACTGATTCCAAGATGGAATCAGCTCATCACAGCGTCAACCGAATTGCAGTGGTGGAACTGTTGTATTGGTTCAGCAATACAACACAGACTTTCCAGAACGTTGCTATGATGACAAGGAAGAGATGTCGCAAGAGGACAAGCAGTTTATGATGTCAGTGGAAAAGACAACAAAGTTTGTGGATGGACGTTACTGCATAGGACTTCCGTTGAAACATGAAGAAGCTAACATGCCAAGTAACCGCTGTATGGCAATACAGCGAGCTGCTAGCCTAAAGAGAAAACTGAAAAGGAATGATGTCTTTCTTGAAGACTACAAAGACTTCAAGAAAAGCATACTGGATAAAGGCTACACTGTTGAAGTCCTTGAAAAGCAACTTGGCCGTGATGACTACAGGATCTGGTACGTCCCTCACCATGCGGTGTATCACCCAAAGAAAAATAAAATTCACGTTGTCTTTGACTGCACTGCTTCCTTTCAAGACGTGTTGAATGGACAGTTACTGCAGGGACCTGACCTCATCAATACACTCATCGGTGCCTTACTGAGGTTCCGTGAGAATCCCATAGCCATAATGGTGGACATTGAATCGATGTTCTATCAGGTCAGAGTTCCAGAGACAGATGCAGACAATGATATGTGGATAAAAGGACCACAGTTTCTGTTGTGGCCAGAAAGTGAATGTCCACAGAGACCAGATAAGGAGATGCAGGACTTGCAAGAAGATCCAGAGGTCAGGAACATCACTGTATATACGATCCTAGCAGAGGAGAATGCTGACCCTGTGAACAAACTGCTGCAGTATTACTCAAGTTGGGAGAGACTGAAGAGAGCAGTTGCATGGATTTTGAGAGCCAATGAAACTTTGATCCACCTGACGGACAAAACAAAAAAACAGATGGACTCGAGAATACTTACCTCTCCTCCAGGAGCGGCAAAAGTGGTCAAAGATGAAAAGAAACTTCCAGCTTGGAGATGTGCTGCTACTAGTTGATAGTTCATCACCACGAAACACATGGATAATCCAAACCATACCTGACTCCAGTGCAACTGTACGCAGAGTGAAGCTGCAGACCAAAACCAGCAAGCTGGAGAGACCTGTAAATAAACTGTTTACTGCAAGAAGCAATGTGAACATAAGAAGATCAGAAAATGAAGAAAAAGACTGATAAACAAGACTTAGATTTGCAGTATTTATGAATATTTATTTTGTTTGATATTTAATAATAATAATACATTTTATTTATATAGCGCTTTAAAAGGCACTCAAAGACACTTTACATGGTAAAAACAGAAACAATGAAAGCATTTATAATAAAAACAAAATCTACAACATAACAGTAAGAAAGAAAAATAAACACGAAGAGAAAGAAAACATACATGACTGACTTTAGAGGTTAAAAGCAGATTTAAATAGGTGAGTTTTAAGTGCAGTTTTGAAGGTGGCGAGTGACGGAGAACGTCTGAGGTGTTGGGGCAGGGAGTTCCAGAGGGAGGGGGCAGCAACGGAGAAGGCCCTGTCCCCCCAGGTCCGATGCTTGGACAGAGTAGGGGGGGTAAGGAGGTTGGCGTCGGCGGATCTGAGGTTGCGGTTGGGAGTGTGACGGTGCAGGAGGTCTGAAAGGTATGAAGGGGCAAGGTTGTGGAGGGCTTTGTAAGTGATGAGGAGAATCTTGAACTGGATTCTTTGCTGTATGGGGAGCCAGTGGAGGTTTTGAAGGACTGGGGTGATGTGGTCTCTGGTACGGGAGTGGGAGAGCAGACGGGCAGCTGAGTTTTGGATGTATTGTAGTTTATTGATGATTTTGGTGGGTGAGCCGTACAGGATGCTGTTGCAGTAATCCAGTCGAGAGGTGATGAAGGCGTGGATGAGTGTTTCAGCGGCTGCGGAGGAGAGGGATGGGCGGAGATGGGCGATGTTTTTGAGATGGAAGAAGGCGGTTTTTCTGATGTGATTGATGTGTCGTTCATAGGAGAGAGTTTGATCGAAAATGATCCCAAGGTTACGGACATGTGTGGAAGCAGGTACAGTGGTGCCATCAATGCAGAGGGAGAAGTTGTGGAGGGATTTGTTTAATGATTTGGGGCCGATGATGAGGACTTCAGATTTGTCGGTGTTGAGTTTGAGGACGTTTGCTTGCATCCAGGTTTTTATATCTGTTAGGCAGTTGGTGATGGTGGAGTGGATGGTGGGGGTGATGGACTTGGTGGAGATGTAGAGCTGGGTGTCGTCAGCGTAGCAGTGGAACTGGAGACCATGGTGGCGTATGATGTCGCCAAGGGGGAGCAGGTAGAGGATGAAGAGGAGGGGACCGAGTACTGAACCTTGGGGGACACCTTGAGAGACTGGGGCTGTGTCAGACTTGAATTTGTTGATGCTGATGAACTGTTCACGGTCAGAGAGGTATTATTTAAACCAGGAGAGGGCTGTGCCAGTGATGTGGAGGGAGGACTAGGGTTGGGTACCGAAAATCGGCAACGCAGATTTCGGTGCTTCCTTTCGGTGCCTGAGCCGATTGAAATACTTTTTTTACACTACTCTGACGACGCCGTCCTGGCAGCCTCGGTCCTCCGCTCCTCACTCATAGTATTATTACAACCGGCTGAGCTGTGCACGCTTAGAAACAAACCCCTCCATCATTCTGGCGAAGCTTCGGCCATGATTTATTAAAAAAACCGAGAACGAGATCTGTCATACGGCAGGCAGGCTACTGACTTCCTCCATCGACATCCGGGTACTTAGCGCTGCCGCTCATAAGCACAACAACGCAGGCACGCAAAACTTTCTTCTTCTTTGAGGTGTAGTGGCGGTTGGCAAACGATGAATTGGCGCATTAGCACCACCAACTGGTAAAATAAAATAAAATAAGTCAGGAGAGGTGTCGTATTTTGCCAAATATGCTCATATTTCTGCAAAATAATTGAAAAGTTTGAAGCTGTACTGTGTGTACAGAGTGTGTGTGTGTTTTGTATTTATTTATATTTATTTAAGTATACTGTAAACTGTTAATAGTTAATATATTGTTCATAGTTTGAAGTTAAAAAGTTTGAAGCTGTAGTTTGAAGCCAAGTGTTTTGTATTTATTTATAGTTATAGTATACTTTAAACAGTTAATATATTGTTCAATTTGAAGAAAAAAGTATCGGTTCAGGCACCGGTATCGTTTTAAAAGTATCGTTTTAGCACCGGTATCGGAAAAAACCCAAACGATACCCATCCCTAGGGAGGACTCGAGACGGCAAAGGAAGATGGAGTGGTTGATGGTGTCGAAGGCTGCGCTGAGGTCGAGCAGTACCAGGATGTTGAGGGAGTGTTCATCAGAGGAGAGGAGGTCATTGGTGACTTTGATGAGGGCAGTTTCTGTGCTGTGATGAGATCTGAATCCGGATTGAAATGGTTCATACAGTTGGTTTGAGTCCAGGTGGGTTTTCAGTTGATGGGCAACAGTGCGTTCCAGTATTTTAGACAGAAAAGGGAGATTGGAGATGGGTCTGTAATTGTTGTGAACGTCGGGGTCAAGGCCAAGTTTTTTGAGGATGGGTGTGACTGAGGCGAGTTTGAGGGCGGGAGGGACGGAGCCAGTAGACAGGGAGGAGTTGATGACAGAGAGGATGTGCGGGCGGAGGGCCGGGAGACAGGCCATAACTAAAGTGGAAGGGATAGGGTCGAGGTCACAGGTCAGAGTCTTCATGCCAGAGAGTGATTTATTGAGATCCGAGGGGGAGATGAGAGAGAATCGGGAGAGTGACCGGTCAGTTAGTGGAGGATTTGCAGATACAGGGTTGGATGAAGCGGGGCTGGAAGTGGCCAGTTGGTTGTAGATGGTGTCGATTTTAGCTTTGTAGAACGTCAGGAAGGAGTTGCATTTTTCTGCTGTGGAGGAGTGGGAGAGGTTGTCCATAGGTTTGAGGAGTTTGTTTATTGTGGAGAAGAGGACCTTTGGGTTGTCGGAACCAGAGTGGATGATGCCAGAGTAGTAGGTGGAGTGAGCAGAGTTTAGAGCCAGTTTGTATTGCTGTAGGTGTTCCTTTATGTGTTCGTAAGCCAGGGTGTGAACTGTGAGGCCGGTTTTTTTGGAGAGTCGCTGTAGTCTGCGTTTCCCAGATTTCATGAGGCGGAGTTCAGGGGTGAACCAGGGAGCAGTGTGGGTGAAAGAGACAGTTCTGGTTTTGAGAGGGGCAAGCTGATCAAGGCAGGAGGATAGTGTGTTATTATAGAGGTTGACCAGGTCTGAGGGGAAGGGGCTAAGGGAGGGGGTGATTGTGGAGAATTTTTCAGTGAGACAGGCTGACAGGGATGAGGGGCAGACAGACTTGATATTACGGAGAGTGATGGTGCGCGTGAGTTTGGGTTCTGGGATGGGGATGTCGATCTCCATGATGATGGCTAGATGATCGGAGATGGTGAGGTCATACCCGGAGAGGTGGTTGATGGTGATTTCAGTGGAGCAGACCAGGTCCAGGATGTGACCGCGGTTGTGGGTGAGGAAGTCGATGTGTTGAGTGAAGTTGAAGCATTTAAGCAGGTCCAGAAATTCTGTGGCAGTTTTGCAGTCTGAAGAGTCGATGTGGATGTTGAAATCACCAAGCAAGACGGAGAGACGTGAGACGGAGCAGAGCTGGGTGAGGAATTCAGATAGGTCGGAGAGGAAGACAGGGTTGGGTTTGGGGGGGCGGTAGATAATTGCAATGACCAGGGGTTTAGGACCAGAGAGTTTGAATGAGAGCTGTTCAAATGAGGGTGGACTTTCGATGTTAGTCAGGCTGGTTTTGATGTGTTGGCGGTGAAGAGCGGCAATTCCTCCACCGCGGCCATCAGGGCGTGGCTTATCCAGGTAATGATATCCAGTTGGGGTGGTTTGATTGAGTGCGTAGTAATCCAGGTGTTTTTGCCAAGTTTCAGTGAGACAGAGGATATCAAGTTTGTTGTCAGTGATGAATTCATTGATGATTGGGCTTTTGTTGCTTAGTGACCGGGTGTTGAACAGAGCAAGCTTCATGGATTGTTTTGTGATTGGTTGTGAGGTTTTGGGGAGGGTTCTGAGGTTGGCTACATTCACGTGCTGTTTGGTATGATGACGTAATGAGGGAGTGGTGGTACGCCGGTGCTGAGTCCACAGAGACCGGATGGAATTGACAGAGGTGGGGTTGTAGATGATGAACTTGTGCTGGGAGCCGATATGAACATCACTGGGAGGGATGTAGCTGAGGTTGTTTTTGTTTATGGCTTTGTGAATGCAGTGTGAACGGGGCAGCCTCTCTGTCACAATAGTCTGAATGGGGAGAGCTGCAGCTGAAGGGGTTGATGACATGGAAGGCCAGGAGGGAGAGCAGTCACGGGAAACTGTGTTCTGAGGTGGCAGCGTAGAAGAAGGGGCGTGTATGTGGAAAGTAAATAGTCAGTCATGTGGACAAGAGTGTACAGCATGCTGTAAATTAGCCGCTAGCAGGCGGCTACCCAGCTTATTAAAATGAATACCATCATTCGTAAAAGAGGAAGAGCGATCCCAAAACAGATTAAAATTGTCAATGAAGCTCACGTTGTTGGTCCTGCAGGTGGCGTGGAGCCAAGTGTGGAGGCTGAGGACTTTGATGGCTCTTTGAACTTAAGTTGTTTGGTAATGGCTTAATCTTCATGCTTAAACATTAAGGGCCGGATATGTAAGAGCCAGAAGTGTATATATTAGTTCATTGGAATTTCGGGCTTATTAACCATTTAATTTCTGAAGTATGCTCATTGTGCAGGAACTAAAGATATGTAAAACATACTGAAAAGCATTTATGTTAATGATTGACACTCCCTTTTTTCTTGATTTAATGACGTCATGACGGCAGCCGGTGCAAAACCCGAAGAGCTGCATTAGACACGGGAGCATATAGTTTTTCTACCGTGTGACAGTATATATTATTTGTGTATTTAGTTAACGCTTCATCGCGTAAAATAAAGACAAAATGAAAAGAATCAAGCGATCTCCTGTCATTCGCGTAAGGAAATGAAGTCAATGTGTCTGCAGCTCATTTGCGGCTTAATAACGAACAACACCGACGGAACGCCGCTACAATACATTTATACAAAATCATTTTTAAAGAACAAACCAGTGGTTTAACCTTTTTGGTTTGTGGACTCTGACTTCTCTTTGATGACTCCATTAAAAAGAGATATCTCCCCTCTAAACACTATACGTGTTCGAGGCGCGAAGAGTTATTTTACAAAAACAAGCAAAGATTAGAGAAAAGTAAAAGAAAATATGATATGCGATGTATGATATGCATTCGACAGAAATAAGTAGCAAGAACTCGCAAATATCCTTTGTGTGTTTCTTTTGAATATGAATAATCCTAGCTTTGTGCTTGGAATGTAAAGTTCCTTACTCACCCAGAAAAGAGAAAGATGATCCTCACCTCTCTTGAGAAAGAAGGAGAGGAAATCTCACTCCTGCAGGATCAAGAACATCTTAAACATAAGTGGGACTAGGTCGGTCTGACTTTCTTTTTCATCCTGCACCTCAAACAGTAGAACAGTAAGTATGAAGGCAATGATGGCAGCAAGAGCATCTCTAAATTCTCTTCTTTTTATTCTGAGTATTCAATCTGCTAAGGCTATGTGCGGTAATAAACCAAGTCAATATTGTGCCATACAAGTAAACAGGAAGACTGATTCTCAGACAATCTCATCGATTATAGACTAACTGTGTTTTTTAAGCTATAAACTAAATGACGTGACAGTAATTTAGTGAGAAGCCTCTGTGCTGGTGTTGATATTCATATTTCTTATGAAATGTTTGAAAATGGCTCAAAAAAAACCAAACATGTGCAGTGGCTCAGACCTGGGGGTGAAGTTACGCCTTAAAGACACAAACGGACATAGTCAATGTAATACAAACGAGTGAAGAGCACACAGGAGTACACGATTTGATTGATGTCTAAACTGACTAATTCAACACAGGCACAAAAAGTGGCGCTAAATGAACAAATTATGGTTACCATAATGGATTTAGGCCGTCTTCATGTTGTATTTTTCGCAATCAATGAACGGAGGGTACCATATTTGGAATGCAGAGGAGTGACGTAGAAACGCCAGTCAAGGCTCTGGTATCGGCAGCGACCTGTCAATCACAGTAAGCCCGCCCTAAAGCATCCCTGCTTTATGGTCTGTTTGACTCTAAATGGAGCATAATGTACTAAATGAACATCATGCTGTATTGAAGAAGACTTGAAACTAGAGATTGAGACCATAAACTCATGTTTACAATGTTTACTGAGGTAATAAATCAAGAGAGAAGTAGAGTCATTTTCTCATAGACTTCTATACAACCAGAGGAGTCGCCCCCTGATGGACAGTAGAGAGAATGCAGCTTTAAGACACTTCTGTATTGGTTTCACTCGGCACAACCAGAGGTTGCCTCTTAGCTTTAACTTAGGAATGGCTACTGCACCCAGCAAGGCCTCTTTACGGTCCAGCGTGGATGTGAAGTGAGTCTTGACAGACTGCAAGATATATTACTTGGACTATATAATAAAACTTCATAAGGGCCTGACTTTCTCAACCCTTATCACTATGAAGCTGCAAGCATTCCTAAAATAGACCATGTCACACCTTAAGAAGTGCGATGTTCAGAACCATGGACAGCGCTGTTTCATCTTGTTTCCGCCTTGCTTATTTTTTGTGGTTGTGTATTGAACTGTCGGCCCTAATTACATTTTTTTCCATTGTGGCAATCCACAGAATGGAAACGACGAAGTGAAGTGAAGTTTTGGTCAACGAGAAAGAGGGAGGGAGTGGATGAAATGGAACTGCATGGCAAGGACACTCAGGTGTCACTAATATCCGCCCCTATTTCATATCATGAGCATGACACATGGAACAGATACGGTAGGGAATTTTTTTGCATCTAGTCAAAACGCCACTATATTGTTGAAACAAGCATAGCAGCACAATAACCTAGGCCAGACCTGGGCATTGTACGGCCCGCGGGCCACATCCGGCCTGCGAGCTGTTGCCGTCCGGCCCGCGGGTGGTCATTGGGAAATTAGGAATAAAACGTAAATAAGTGTACATCATGCACAGAATAGAGCTGCATTGCTTTTATTTTGAAGGCGACTTTTGTTGTTTTTTTTCTTCTCAATTTATGTAATTTATGTATGTCTCAATGGACGTATGTGAGCAGCAGCGTCACTGCAATGTGTTGGCTAACTGAGTTTACGGGAGATGTGAGTTAGCTGTTTGCCCTCAAAAATGTCAGCCTGTGTTAAAAAAAGAGACTGACAGAGTGTAGAATTTTTAACAAAACATGGACTTTAAAGTGTTGTTTCACTGAAGTCAAAGGTAAAGCCGTGTGCTTAGTTTGTGGAGAACAAGTCGCAGTGTTGAAGGATTACAATTTGAATCATCATTATGAGAGGAAACATGCGGAGAAATACGAAAACTTGACGGATGCAGAGCGGGTACGGACGTCTGAGGCTTTGCTAGCTAAGTTGCTAAAGCAACAAGGCCTTTTTACCAAGCTTCACACATCCAGGGATGCAGCCGCCAAGACCAGCTTTGTGATATCCCACAAAATTGCAAAAACCAGTGAACCATTCTCTGATGGGGAGTTTATCAGAGAGTGTTTGGTGGACTCTGCTGCACTACTAGGCCCCCAGAAAAAAGAGGCATTGGAGAATGTGCCGCTCTCCAGGCGCACCGTAACGAGGAGGATCGAGGACATCGAGGGACATCTGGAGATTCAGCTGCAAAAAAAAGCAGACCATTTCCAACTCTTCTCCTTGGCTCTGGACGAGAGCTGCGATGTCCGCGACACAGCCAGTTACTCATCTTTATACGTGGGATAACGAAAGACTTCGTGATTACAGAGCAGCTGGCAGCAATGCAGTCACTGAAAGGGACGACGGCGGGGAGTGATTTGTTCACGGAGGTAAATGCATCCACAAGCTGGGACTGAAATGGGACAAACTGGCATATTGTCACAACCGATGGTTGTCCAAAAAATCTGACGGGGAAAAATGTCGGACTTTTAAAGCGGATGCAAGATAAAGTGACTGAAATCAACCCAGAGCTGAACTTGGTATGTTTGCATTGTATTATACATCAGAATGTGTCAATGCTAAAACTTAACCATGTTACTGATGTTGTAACTAAAATAGTTAACGTCATCAGGGCAAGATCATTGAATCACAGACAGTGTGTTGCACTCCTGGAGGAGCATGAGACTGAACACAGTGACAGAGGCTTCCACACAGCTGTCAGTGGCTCAGCCTGGGCAAAGTGCTTAAGAGAGTTAAGAGTTCGGGACCTGAGAGCAGAGATTCAGGAGTTTTGTGAGAAGAAAGGCAAGAACATCCCAGAGCTCTCTGATGTAAACTGGATGACAGATTGTGCATTTGCTGTTGATGTGACTGCACTAATGAATGATCTGAATACCAAACTGCAAGGCAAGGGCCTCTTTGCACATGACATGCAGCCTGGTGAAGGCTTTCATGACAAAGTTGCAGTTTCTTTCAAGCCAGATGCAGGTAACACTCTAACCCACCTGCACACCCTGAAAGAAGCCACACCATCAGTTGAACATCTCCACAGGTATCATCCATGTTAGGGGCACTGCATGGTGAGTTTACAAGGCCATTTCAAGACTTCAAAACAGTTGAGAGTGAAATGCACATGATTTCTTCTCCCTTCACGTGCAGTGTGGATGATGCTCCCAGTGATGTTCAGCTCCAACTCATTGACCTGCAGTCTGATGCAGTACTGCAGAGCACTTTAAATCAGTAGCACTGCTGGATCTGTATTCTTCTCTCAAAGAGGAGAACTTTCCACACATGAGGAGGCATGCTCAGAAGATGTTGGTTCTCTTTGGATCGACCTACATCTGTGAACAAACATTCTCCGTGATGAAGTTGAACAAATCCAGATCCAGATCCTCTCTCACTGATGATCACCTGTCAGCTGTCCTTCACATCTCACCTCACACATTCAGCCTGACTTCAGTGCACTCGTTCAAGCCCAACAAAGACTAGATTTCTCGCACTGAACTGAAAAACAGAAAGAGGTCATTTGTATAGTAATAGTTATAGTAATAAAAGTACTAATTTTGCAAAAACATGATCCCCGTCAGTGTTCTACTATTATATATGGATATTACAAATGTATATGTTGTTTGGATTATTCCTGCTGCAGATGTTTAAGGTGGAGCTCATTTTAACTCTTTTATACTCTGTTGTTCAGTTTGGGTAGTTAAGGTTTGACAAATGATAATGTGCAAAGTAACTAGTAACTAAAGCTGGCAGACAAATGTAGTGGAGTAAAAAGTACAATATTTCCCTCTGAGATGTAGTGGAGTAGAAGTACAAAGTTAAATAAAATATAAATACTCAAAGTACCTTGAATTTGTACATAAGTACAGTACTGAAGCAAATATACTTAGTTACATTCCACCACTGATCATAACATTTACTCTTACCACTCACAGCTCATCAAAACCATACAACATACTGCTTTTTATAAAGAGGTGGAATAATATTGAGCAGGATTGAGTTCAGTCTATTGGTCCGGCCCTCCACAACAGTCCCTGTTTCTCATGTGGCCCCTTGGGAAAAATAATTGCCCACCCCTGACCTAGGGTCTTACTGTATAAGAAGATTTGCCTTGGCCTACGAGCATGAACCGGATGTCCTATGGGAGAGGATGTCCTTCAGTCCTAGTGTGTTAGCCATCAGGGTCTCGAGTGTTGGGTGTTCAGTAAAAGCCTTCCCCTTGAAGAACATCTCAGGCCATTGTGAATAAAAAGTACTCAGTCAATAGAAAATAAGCAGCTGTAATAGTGGCAATGGAAAATGGAAAACCAAAATGGAAATGAAAAGAAAGAAATGAAGATGGGGTGACCTACTGTCAGTGGTGTATTGTAACGAAGTAGAAATACTTCGTTACTATACTTAAGTCGGTTTTTTTTTGGATATCTGTACTTTACTTTACTATTTATATTTCTGTTGACTTTTACTTTTACTTCACTACATTTTGCAAAGAAAACTGATACTTTGACTCCGATACATTTCCCCTGAAACCTTCGTTACTCACTACAAAATCAAATCTATCTTTAGAAACAAAATGAATCATGAGACCAGCGTCGGGGACTGTGGTGGAACAGAGACTGCAAGCAAGCAGGTTTGATGAATCAGTGGTCCTAGCTTGCAAGTTAAATCATTGGTTAATCACATTAATGCGCAATTGCAAACAAGTGCTCTCAAAGTGTTTTGATTCCCAGTGATGCCCAGGATGCTATATGCTATAGCTAGCGAGCGACAACATGAGTAGAATTCCACACAGGACGGGTGGGATGAGGAGAGGTGGATGGGTCAAACAAACACTGGTGTTTCCTCCAGGAGGCCGCAGTTTGTGCCGTGTGTGAAACGAGAAGCCAATGTTGATTTATTTGTGACGTGACTTCCGTACTTAAGCAACGCCACTAGATATTTTAATGCAAACCACGATCTTTTCCTAAACCTAACTAAGTAGTTTCATCGTCTAAACCTTAGTTGTTTCCTGTGAAGATGGAAGTTTATTTTGGAAAGACAGTATGCATGTAACAAGTGAAAACAGACTCATGTTGCTGGACTTTTGCAGGAAAAACGCACGAAAAATGAGGAGTAACTTTTCGTAAGATATCAATAAAACGGGGATGAATTTATATCATCGTATAAAGAGAGTGACATGAGAAGATCAATCTCATGTCTAAGTTAAATCAGCTATAATCACTCTTTTAAAGTGATTAGTGACTCGTCTAAAACATTTAAAAAAGGAATAACTTCAATAGAATCATTCTATACACTAGCTTCTTTACATTCTAATAGAATGTAAAGAAGCTACATTGTATTAGAATTGTCTTTTGAAGATGAACAGGACATTTTTCAGGTTCAAGTAATGACTGGGTTGTTACTTTAGTATTGATCATGTTTTGATATTTGAGTCATTTTGTGGATGATCAGATGGAGTTATGATGGTAGCAGTCGCCCAATTGCAGATTCAGCTTGAGCAAAACCTTTGCCTATTGTGTTCAAATCAGGCCCATAGGAGTTTACAAGGCAGGTGTCCTTTCTCACAACACTGACCTGATGCATCAAGTGGATATTTTCTGCTGAACACAATATGATGCATTTGCCCTCTACATCCTCTAGTCGGAATGAGCATACTTATAAACGCACTGTTACAACTCCTTCATAGTGTCATATTGCTTTTCGGAGAATTATGATGATAAGTTCATAGTAGATGCAAAAGTATACTTATGTACAATATATTATGTTGGACATTGTTGCTCCTGGATGGATCACAGCCAACACAATTATTGTCAACACAGCTCCATGTCCTTGGTCATGGTGCCACAGCACTTAAAAGAATAAACTTCATAATTCTCAAAATTCTGACCCTTTGCTTTTTTATTAACAGCATTTACTTGTACTTTTACTTTCAATACTTAAGTACAATAAATATCAGATACTTTTACTCAAGTAGTATTCTAATAGGTGACTTTTACTTTTACTGGAGTAGTTTTCCAGTAAGGTATCTTTACTTTTACTCAAGTATGGCTTTTGGGTACTTTATACACCACTGCCTACTGTCTCCCGTCTCTTTCTCTCTCCTCTTGTTTGAAGCTTGAAGCTGCAACACATTTTCACTCCCAACTTGTTAAAAACCAACTCTTGGCCAGTGGCCCTGAGCTTCTAACTATGAAACTCTATGTACCCGTCTGGTGTCAGTTTTGGACGTGTCGGGGACGTCAATGCAGTTTCCACTGGTTACGTTCATAGTGTCATTTTAGAATAAACTTCTGTCTTCACAGGAAGGTAGGCAACAAAACCAAACCTTAGTCTGGTGAGGAAAAGAGCGTGGTTGATGTCACCTCCACTAATTAATGCACGAGTAGTGAATCAAGAGACTAGCGACTGTCGTGACTGAACGTTTACCTTTAGTTTGGCATGGGACAGGAACAGCGGTCTCCTGGGCTAAAGTCCTATCCAAACCCCTCCCGCACTGTGTGGACTATCCTGCTCTTCATACATTGGTTGCTCTGCCTGTCTTAACTAGGGACCCTGTCAGTCACAGAATAACAAAAATAGGGAATTTTGGGAGTTTACTGCAGCAGACAACAACTGCATAAGACAGTGGAGTTCTGCTGCAAAAAAAAAATTAAATCAAGGCAGGCAAGTGTGAAATGATAGGACGCATTTAGTGCAAATGAATCTGTTTCCTGCATGGGAGTGGCACCCAACAAAGCTGGTGCACTGGAGCCATTCTAACACGCTTAATAAGGAAACAGTAAAGCAAATGGTGAAAAAAAGTGAAAGCAAACAGTAGTGAAAGTGATGAGAGTGGATAATAAAGAGTTTCATCTCATCTGTGTTCCTCAGAGTGTACCATGTCTCTCTGCTCCCTCGAGGCTCAAAGTAGATGCAGAATTCCTCCCAAACGTTAACACGTCTGAATGCAGTCGGTACATTTGGCCTCATGGGGCTTCATGCTACAGTATGTTGAGGGGATGTTAGTTTCCTTCCACTATCCCTTTTATTTCCACTCTCATAAAAAGGAAAAATGTCTGCCGCCTGCCTCGGAGAACGAATCAAACCTGCCAACAGTTTCCTGTCAGCGTCTGGCGTCCTGAAATATTAAAAGAAACACTGAATAAGCAAGAAAATGGTTCCCCTCTTTGGAAGATTCTCAGTGTTAACGTGGCGAGATGCCTCTGCTCCCCAATCATACAACAGGCAAGAAGCTCCTCAGGGCAAAATTGGGGGTTGAAGGCACTAATAACGGATGCTTTTTTTATGATACTCAGCATGTTTAATGTCAGAAACCTTAATTCTCCATTGCATATCTCATACTAATACAGTTCCTTACCTTTAGTAACATTGTTCAATTCATTTTAAAATATGATGGTAAACAAGAGACAAAAGAAGGCAAGTCAGGCAATCGGAAAAGAGCATAAATAACTAGAAAATGCATTTCCTGCTGAAAATGCATTGGAATGCTGAAAGCTGAAATGTAAAACAATTGCTGAAAATTAAGAAATAGGAGACTACCCATCTGAAAAATGTTGAAGCCCGAAAGCATTTAAACTGCACTGCTGAAAACCCTTCTAGTTGAAATGTCTAACTATGGTGTCTGTAGCTGAAAGTATGAGAAGAAGGCTTTGAAAGTTGAAGAAGTTTAACAGGATTTGAAGATTTTCTCCATAGAGATCCCATTCAAAAGAAAATTGCAAAAAGCGACAGGCAGACAGACAGTTTTATGCACTGAGTGAGTGAGACAGGCAGACAGACAGCTAACAAATTTTTAACGTTCGTTCAGGGCCACCATAAAACATTAGTCATCAAAAAATGAATAGCCTAAAATGAACTAACAATGAATAGGCTACACAGACCTATTTAATAATGAATACATCTTATAGAAAATAAAGAAATGTCCATACAGCAAAGGCTTTCTGTAACTTTGTCTATGTCTTTTTATTCATTTCAGAATAGCATTACGCAAATTACTGTCGACCAAACCTGAAGGTCCCTACTCAAAGCCACCGCCACTCCACATATGTGTTGTGGCATTAAAGGACCAGCCCAGGGTGCTGAGCTGGGAGTTTAGCGAAGGCAAGGCCAAAGCGGCTTCTTCAAATAATAACGCCGTGATGGTCGTCTCCGACGGCCAGTCTTGTACCAAAGTGACTCTGTACGAGGAGTACAGCACGAAAGTGAAGGAGGGGGGTTCCTATGTAATGCGAGGCTACAATGTAAGGGGACAATCGCCCCCTTACTTTTTAAACATTACCAGGGACACTGTCTTCTTTCGGAGCAGTGCCCTTAGCAGATCAGACGAGCTGCTAAAACAGGCTGAGGCGCTCTTGTATCCTCCCTCGCCTCTGACCCCCCTCAGCGCCTGCAGGGAGTCCTTGGGTCTTGTCACGGTGGAGGCGGAGGTTGTCGATGGACGTAATTTTCTGTCTGACAGGACCGCGATGTGGAAACAAATAGTCTATTGCTGTAAAATAAAAAGTTTAAGACCTCTTGACTTTTGGTATAAAATGTGAAAACTAACAAACATATCCACTGTGTTCAGGTGTCTGCTGTGAAAGAGGTGACGGTGGCGAGGGACACGGTCCCTCTGCTCACCATTACAATAAAGCAGGTAAGCTATTAAGTAACGGTCCATGGGTTACCTTGCATATTGCCAGCACAATAAAATACTAATATATTTACAGGAGGAAACAAAGGTGCCTGTGTGCTTGTGGAGGGAGGCGGCCATGAGTGATATTGCCATTGGGACAAAAGTGAAAATATCCCATCTGCGAGGGTCGGATGCCTATGCATATGGGTTCCGACTGCAATCCACCCTATGCTCAAAGATTGAAGTATGCTTACTTGGAAAGCAGTGGATGCGGATTTTAGAAGTGCTCTGTCAAAATATACAGAAACATAATGATGATAATGACAATTATGATAATTTATCAATTTAACAATGCAATTCAAATAATTTACAAAGCAAGTGGCTGCACCAGAGATTATATCGTGGGCAAATACGTATGCAGTTATATTGAATCCTTCTTTTAACAATATGGTACCTGTCCTTCGTCAGGTGCTAACATCAATGGCCGTTCGGGTTGTCGGGGCCATGGGGGTCGTCGACGTGGAGGGATCTCCTGGAGTTTTACAGCTGCTGCTGGAGGACAATAGCACCCTAAAGATTCAGGAGGAGAAGTGGGGGCCGATAGAGGAACAAATGATAAGTCCACCCATCATGGTACAGATCACGGTGGTGGGTGGATATATCGAGACAATTGAAGCTGTATAGATTAAACTTGTTCTTCTTTATTATTAATGTTGTTTAGTAAAGTGTTCATGTTACAAGCTATTGTTATTTAATTCATTGAGTTCATGTGTTTGTTTGTTTGTTATAGTTATGTGTTCCATTATCATAAAATGTTTGAACTGTGTCATAAAAGTAAGGCTATTATTTCATATCTGTAAATATTAAGATTCCTCGTTCAATTTTTAATAAATGTGTGTGTTAAAATTGTCGGCTTTGTTTTAAATGCCTGTTGAATACTTATTAGCCACGAATAAGGCTATTATTAGATTGCTGTACATGTTAATTATTGATATGACCTTTTATTTATACTTACAGATAGTGGCGGCTGGTGGAACATGTTCTCTGTAGGGCTGTGCCACATTCAATCAATTTCAGCAAACATCCCAGAATGATTTAATGCAAAAAACATTAAGGCATCAAACACGCATTACTTTGCAGTTAAATATTTAACATTTATTCCAACATGAAAAAAAGCAGTAAATAACATTTTGATGAACACCTCAGGACATCTTATTTTGGTCACCCTCACAAGCAATTTAGTATCATATAATAATATATATATATATATATATCATATAATAATATTCACTATAATATAAAACACACATAATTATGTATTTATAACTATATATCATTTGTCAGTAGGTGGTTCATGTCCCTCACTCCCTAACTGTCCGTGCTGGATCTGTCCCCGTTGTTTTGAAAAGCTAACTAAGTTATTAGCATGACGTCATCCAGCTAGCCAAACCTGTCTGGTGTTCAGCTAGTGGAGAAGCTTCGCATGTACTGCTTCCCTTTCCTGCTAGTCTGCTGTCTGATTGTGAGGTCAAGCTGATCTGATATCAGCCTTCACTGCAGTTTCTCCGCCAAAGTTCTCCTACAAACGGGTCTTGGAGGAGTAGTGCTTGCGCTGGCGGTCGCGCTCGCCTGTAGACTACTCCTGACGAGGACACGCAGCTTGGGGCAGAACGAATTCTGTTGAGCGAATGAACTATGAAGGCATATTTGTGTCTTTATTACGTAAACAAAAGAAAATATTTTAAAAGCAAATTTCTCGCACTGCGATCAAAAATCAAAAATCAACAAAAATCAATATACACAGCAGAATATACACAAATTCATATAGAAATCATTTACATTGATGTCTTATTTCAATTTAAATAAAAGAAAGAAAAAAGGTGACAGTCACAACTGTCATCTGTGTGACAGCAACAATAACACATCAGACGTGTATTGTCCTCTCTACTGGTTGTCCTATTAGTAAAGGCTTTATATAGGAGTAGAGCTAATGTAACTGTAAAAAATTATTTAAATTAATCATTTATTTTTTGGTATTTTGGTCAGACACATATGCAACGCTGATTACCGTAATATGTGTGGTATTTGTTATAAATGTACGTTGGTACATAGGGTGATAAGAAGCTATACATGGAGGGATTTAAGACCCAGGGGAATGTAGGTGAAGGAAATAGGAAGAGACGCCACACAAGGAGCTGTTCACCACTCGCTGCTGCCGGTTCTTCTGTTAAAAATGTCCGCTTAATAATAAAAAAATAAACTGCGTTAACGCGTGATAAAATAATTCTCAGCGTTAATTAATTAATGCCTTTAACGCGATAATAACGCGTTAACTTGCCCAGCACTAGTTTTTACACATGGAGGAACTAAACAGATCAAGTTGTGTTAAGCACACAGCTAAAATAACAAAGGAGTGGCTTCAGAACAACTCTGTGACCATTCTTGACTGGCCCAGCCAGAGCCCTGACC
>NW_022280103.1:492020-497693 GCF_004355925.1 Anarrhichthys ocellatus | reverse complement strand
AGAGTGAAAAATTTAAAGGGGTCTGAATACTTTCCATACCCACTGTATATGGGATATTGATACAAGAGCAAGTCCATTTTGTTTTACCTACTTCTCTGTACAACACTGTAGCTAACAAGGTGAGGAGGTAGTTTTTCATTACACTGATTACATTTGTATTAATTATTTATTGATTCATTTATTGCAGCGCTGCGAGGCGCACCGCGTACGATGAATACGACTGTCAACACGTCACACGGCTGAGTGATCGGCTTCATTTCACCGGCTCGTGCAATTAATGAGTGACGCTACTTCCACCCATCTGACGAGTTCATATCAGGATGTATAATATCCTGAGAATAGAGGCTAAAGCTACTGCTAACAATGTACTCTGGTCAGCTGCAATGCTTTCATAATAACAAAAATATATTTTATTCAATGGCCCCTTTAAAGCCGATCAAAGTGACCTCACATCACAAAAGATCAGAAATAAAACATACACCGCACAGCTCAGCAGAGTTAACGTGGGTACAAGATAAGATGTTGCAGTTAAAGCTAGTTTAAAAACATGGGCTCAGTTTAGTTAGTTCCATACTGATAGAAAGGAGCGTATTACTGTATCCACTGTCCTTTAATTATTTAATTTCCCACAATTGTCAAATAAGATAAAATGAAGCAATGACGTTTTGGCCGGACGTGGGTGCATCGTGGCTGGCTGTACAACCAGGAAAGCGGGAATCGTAGTTCTTAAACTTTGCATGTACTTGTACACCGAGTGTTCTATTCTATTAGCGGAACGTTTGTTTCACCGCGGCTTTATTTGTCAGCAGCGGAGGTTGCCTCTTGGCATGGATTAAAGCGGTGTGCGAAACGCCATTCTGCAGCAACACCATGTGGATGTAATTGGCTGAACATTAACCAAGTGTGTACAGAGCAATTAATGCTGGAACGCTTACAATGGCGTAAAATGCAGAGCCTGGAAAAATGACAAATGTGGCCATTTCTGTAATTGATTTAGTGTGAGAGCAAGTAGATAGATCAGAGAGCAAGGCAGATTAGAGACCGTTTAGAAAATAGGCAACTTGCAGAAGAGAGGAGAGCAAGACATCAAAGGAATAGATTGTGTCAGTTGGCAGGGTGGGAAACGCATCAACACAAATGTACTGGTCCTGTGAATTAGTGCGATCAGAGGGCTCAATCTGGCGTATCAGAGCTGGCTTTGGCTCCTTTCCCACCCTGGGACTGAAGATGGCTTCAGAAGTAAGCAGACAGAACAGAGAAGTGAGAGACAGAGGAGGTGAAAGTGGAGCTACAGAATAGTTTTATTAAGCATGCTACAGACGTAATGCAGAATACACAGGAGAGACCATGAGGGAAAACTCAACAAAAACAAAAAAGAGCAGGACACCAAGGCGTACCTCCCCTTGTTAGAAAATAATTCATCCTTTAATTGTGCCTCTTCAGAACTATACCAAATCATTACATTTTCAGCTGTATAAAATCAGACTTGGGGAAAAAAAAAATAAAAAAAAAATAAAATAAAATACAATACACAACTATTATTTCTGAGCAATAACCTCAAGCCAAGGTTGGGTAGTTTAAAAACATCGGGAATTAAGTCACCACTTGAAAGTTCTGGGCATCAGTGTGTTCAAATACTTTTTTTTTGCTTTTTTGTGTTAGTTCAAATGAATTAAACCACTGAAGGCACAGAAACTTTGGTCCAACTGAGGAGCCCTCTCCATGTAAACTGTCACATGACAAATACATCACAGTGGACTCGTCTCACTGCTTCCACAGCATGCAACGCTTTCTGAAGTGAGATCCTGTCACAACTACACATGCTTTAGAGAACCATTGTCACTGACAGTAAACACCTCATGGAACACATGTGGGAGAACAAAGCACAGGAAAGGCTTCCACAAATAAAACACGGATACCTTCGCCACGTTGTGATGTTTGGTTGAATATGTGGAATCAAAACTGGGGGAGAAGGATCTTATGCTGAACGTACTTGTGGAATATTGGCGTTCAAAGTGAAGCTGCCTGTCGCGGGATTGCTTTTAAACTCGTACATTTAGCCTCAAGTAATATTCTCTTCTGTTGCTTAACTATAAAAAGGGAAAATGTTATGAATGTAAAACCCCCCCAAAGAGCTAAAAACAACTGTAACAAAGTTTAGAGGACGACAAAACAGCTCGTCTTCTCACTGTCCCTCAAAAATATATACCAATACCAATGTGCCTCAAACGTATAAGAGGGTAATAAATGAACATGTCCAGCTGTAGGAGCAGTTGATATTGTCAAGTAAGGCACATAAGTACTGTATCTTTCCAACTAAATAAAGAGTTAAACACCGATCGACATCAAACTATCATAGAGGGGGGGGGGGAGGGGGGGGAGAGACAATCAATCATGTCAATATGTTTGCCTGATATAATACAGAGGTACAGTTAACAGCTGGGAGGATCCAGTATCTGCAAAAAACTAGTTTCCTCTTTTAAAAAAAAAAAAAAAAATGATGTCAGAAATGTCAGTCTCTCTCTCTCTCTCTCCCAAGGAATGACAGGATCAACAAAAGCCCAACAACTGATTCACTCAATATGGTCGACCCCCCCCCCCCCCCAGTGTACAGACAGTCTGTAAGGTTTCTGACCACCAGCTCCCAGACTGTGGGTCACGTTGGCTGCTGTTCTTAGATGGTGGACTTAGAGAAGGAGACTCTCAGGTGCTGGCTGCCTCCCATGTTGTAGTTGTGCAGGTCAATCAAGCCCTGGATGGCCTCCTCCACCGTCGACATCTGGATCAGAGCCATTTTGCGATCCCTATAAAAAACACGACAGTGTTATGTAGGAAATGAACCTGTGGATCGGGTCTGATGGTGTGCTCATGATGTACTGCTCCGGTACAACCTCACCATGAAGGCGGTTAACCCCAAAATTAGCAAAAGCTCCAGCTCTGACGCATTAAATGTTCGCTGACCTTTAAGAAGGACCGGCGCGTGACAAGCCTCTTTTTACCTATTTAACTGAACTAAACTATTTATTAACAATCACGGATTGTTCCAAGATGGAAGGATCCTCAGCAGTAACATGTCATCAGGTCCCGTATATATTGCAGTGGGATAAGTCTACGTACTGGAAAAACTTGAAAGCTTTCACAGTTCCTCCAGCGTTTGAGAAGAGCAGCCGCAGGTCATCCTCCGTCACGTCTTGTCTGTTGAGACAAAGGTCACACAGTCAGTGTTTCTCATGCTGCATTTTATTCTATTTTTATAATAGATATATAATTAGACTTCTCCAAATCTGGACAAATTGTCTTGTAAGTCGTGGTCCGGTGCAAAATGGACCTGCATGAAGAGCTGTGGCTGTTTCATGAGACACAGCATTCTCCAGCATCAACAACAATCAGTATCAACACCGCTGACTGACCCCGAGCTCGCTGGCCTGGTACTCACGGGACGTTGGAGAGGTGGAGGGTGCCAGACGGCGGGAAGATGTTCTGGAAATTCTTGGAGCCGGGTTTCTTGAAGCGATGAAGTGGGGAGTTGGCGTAGTCCTTGGTCAGGCCCTGGTCGTCCAGGCCGTCCCGGGGCAGAGCCACGGTCTGGTGCTTGGACAGCGTCACGCGGATGATCTTTCCGTACATCTTCTGGCCGTTCAAGTGGCTCATCGCTTCGGCCGTGGGAAAAAGAAAGGCAGGTCATGGGTGAGGACGCTGCTGCCCGTCATGTGGTATTCATTGGCTTTACTAACTGAAGCCAATAATGAGAAAACTTATAGTGGAAAATAAACACAAACAACCATAAAATGAGAAACCGTGCTCATGTTGATGTCGTCAGACATTGAAATAATAAAGTGAGGATCTTTGTATTCCTCCACTCAGCTTGCTCACTAGGTGATGACAGCTCTTCATGAAGTCAACTTCTTTTCACACAACAACAAACAGGAGGAGTGATGAGCAGGCCTTACTCTGGCTACTGGGACTGTTCTAACATATTGAAGGACAGCATAGCCTCTGAACAGACCTGTCCATCAATTTGAGAGCGATAACAGGTTCAACTCTGGAGTTTGACATTTCGGTGGTGGTTGTCTTTCATATGAATCACAGCTCTTTGTGTACGATACAGCGGATACAGGGTTAAAAACAGAGTGCCCCATTGTGATACCTGAGTGAAGGACTATCACCAGGCATCACATCTTTACATTTTACCAGCTGTATCAATGTGCCCCCCCCCCCCCCCTCCCCTCCCCTCCTACTGCGGCTCCATTTGTCCATTTACGCAAACAAAGTCATGTTAATGACGTTTGTCATTTTGCTTATTACTAATGCAAAACAAGCATTTAGCAGCATTGCGCAGTCGGAACAGGTTTTAAATTGTCACAATGGAAAAACAATGCATGAAATCAAACTGGTGTGAGCTTACACACACCGAGCCGGCAAAACCAGAAATGGTCCGAACTCTTATCTGTAAGACTCAGTTTGCTCTCAGTTCATTGCCCCCTTGGATGCAGCATCGACTTCCTGCTGCTAGCATCACAGGTGGACGGTGACAACTGCTCACCTAGCTGGGCCTGGTTGGAGTCCGACATCTGAATGAGAGCGCTGTCCTTCTTATTGTAAAGAATCTTCACCCTCTGGACATCGCCGTACACTCCTGCGTTAGAGCCACAGGCAGGAGGAGAAGAGGTGAGGTGGAGAGAAAGCAGACAGTTAGAATAGAATGGAAAGTCAGCGCTGGAGGCAAAGGATATTTAAAAAGGCAAGAAACACAGAAGAGAGACTAGCAGAGTACACACAAGAACTTTACAGCAGACTTTTGAGTGAGAGGTGTGTAGAGAGAACAGGTAAAGAGAGAAGAGACACCCTCTAAACAGATACGGTATCATGCTGTGTCAGATGGCTAGAAATCATAGCAATAAAACAACATGCAGAGATATTGACTTAACCGTGCATTAACAGATTACTACCTAGTGAATTTTAGGGCAAAGTAATCAACATTAACCCAAACCAATAAACAGGGGGTCAAAATGTATTACAAGTGACTAAACAAGCTAGTGTGCGCAAACATAAGCTTGCAATTATAATAATAAGAATAATAAGAATAACAAATGTCTCAAATATAGAATGGAAATAAAACAAAAAGAGAAGGTAGAAGAGAGAGACAGAGAGAGAGAGAGACAGAGACAGAGAGAGAGAGAGACAGAGAGAGAGAGAGACAGAGAGAGAGAGAGACAGAGAGAGTTGAAGAGAGAGACAGAGAGTTGGAGAGAGAGAGAGAGAGTTGGAGAGGGAGAGTTGGAGAGAGAGAGAGAGAGAGTTGGAGAGGGAGAGTTGGAGAGAGAGAGAGAGAGAGAGTTGGAGAGAGAGAGAGAGAGTTGGAGAGGGAGAGAGAGACAGAGAGAGAGAGTTGGAGAGAGAGAGAGAGAGAGAGCGAGAGAGAGAGCTAACGATAACATACCGAAGAGGGTAAACAGACTTTGGGGCGCAACCATCTTTAGAGGGAGAGAAGAGCAACAAGCAGCGTGAGACAGGTAGAGAGGTAGAAGAGTCGGAGCGGAGTGGAGGTAGAGATGGACAGATCGATCCAGAACGGAGGTAGGTAGGAGGAATGGTGGTTTTTGTTTTTCCCCCCGGAGAGTGATGGAGGTGGTGGGTCATGGAGTAGGGGAGCAGGCGGCGAAAAGGGGTGTC
>NW_022280103.1:452928-491920 GCF_004355925.1 Anarrhichthys ocellatus | reverse complement strand
GGGGGGAGGGGTTCGTTAATGTGGGGCGAGGTGGTGGAGAAAGAAGGGGTGATTTGATGGATTAAAAAGTCCCCCACCATCACACAGAGTGTGGGTGGGGGTGGGGGGGATGGAGAGGAAAAGGGAGGGGTGGGGGTGGAGAGAGAGGAGGAGATGAATTGGGAGGCAAATGCAAATTGGGGGGAAAATTAAAAAAAAATAAAAAAGTGAGGGGGGAGGGGGAGGGACAAAAATAAAATATAGGTCAGTACACTGGAATAATGCAGGTAGTTTGGTCAGAGATAATGGCTTGGATCAATGTTCTCTTTAGTCAAAATACAGCAAGTAACCAAAGTAGCCAAAATGTCTTTCACCCTGGACAAGCATGGGGGGGTAAAGGTACATTCATGTCAAAATCATAAGAAAATCAGCAATATGAAAGTCAGAACCATGAGATCAAAAACAACATGCAGCAGGTCGGAAATCTGAAGATCTAACTTTCAGCGAGGGAGGATGCTACTCCAAGAGTGTGAGAAGCTGAGGGGGGGGGGGGGGCTATGTTAAAGAGTCCATGCAGTTCAAATTTTGTTCCGTCGTACAATTTAGCATGCAAGAGTTGATGTGAAGGCCGCCTGGGTAAAACGTGGCGTTCACACAAGTCTGAGAGGCTAAAAGAAAGAGGAAGCGCAGTATCTGAACATCAAGTGTTTAGCTGAGATACTGCCACAGGCTCCTGTATTACACAGTCACTGAGAGAACAGACTGATGGGGGAAAGAGACAGAGACATTAGGCGAGACATATCGGATGCCCTTTAAGTCACAGTAAAAGAAGAAAAGAAAAAAGTCTGAGGAAGAGGGATTAAAGACTGAGGAAGCTTTCAGAGAGGCAGGTATTTGTTCCCAGGTTAGGAAGACCACAGAATGATTTCATATGAGCTTTCATATGAGCTGAGGAGAAGTGAGGAGAGCTTAGAGAGAAAAACAGAAGAGAGACAGTTAGCCGAGTTAGATACAGTTCGACAAGAGAAGGAAGGGCAGAACATCGGAGGGGAAAGAGGGGAGGCGACAGCAAACCCCCTCTCTCTCACAGGGACATAATGAATCTTGACAAAAAGTTTAATAAAATTCAGCAAGGCTCTTGGTATGTAAGGAAAAGCAAAGAAAAAGGTTAGACTGTTTATATATATATTTTAACTTCATATCAAAACTAACTGGAATAACGAGGTCCAGTCAAGCTCTTCTACAGCAGTTTGGATACTCAAGCTTTAATGTCACGTGTCCCCCTCAGTCAGTTCAGAGATCAGTGACCATCAGGACATAAATTAAATTGCACGTCACAGCTCTGAAGTTCAAAATTCAGTAAATACCGGAAAGAAAATGATTTTCTAGAAATATGGACTCTATGGACAGGTGTTCTCCCTCAGACATTATCAGCTTGGCTACAGGAAAACTGAAGTCAAACAAATGGTGCACAACACCACCCTCGCATCCTGAGAAGAGTTCCTAACACAAACATCAACACAGATTCGTCCAAGATCACGGAAGCATGACAGCCTAATACACCAAATAAGGTGATTTAGTTAACGTGATTTGAGTTGTGTCTTCAGGCCAAATTTGTGCAAAACATTTCAAAGTGAACCTTCCTAATGTCTCCTCTATATCAGACACAAGACAATGACAAATAGAAGCACAAGGAGGTCTGGCCACAACCCCAAAAAAGAACAGATGGATGAAGATGGTGGGTAGGGGTTCCATCTGACGGGTGTGTGTGTGTGTACAGGTGTGTTACTGACCTCCTCGTTGAGGTTGCTGACCAGAAGGACCCCACTGGACCCCGCCTGTCCAGCGAGCGCCACCCTGCCTGCAGCAGCAGCAGCAGCCGCCGCAGCGCTCAAAGGGTTCAGGGCTCCTGACAGGAAGTAGACAAAGACAATGGTGGAATGGAGAGCAGCTCTTTCACTACACCGCTAAGCAAGGACGCAACTTGTCTCACGGGACTTAAACTCAGCCAGCTGGTTACAAACCACAACATAATGAACAGGAAGAGAAAGAAAAGTGTGCTCTACCTGGGATCTTACCGAGGAGGGAGTTGGAGTCTTTGCTGAAGGCGGCGGCCACAGTGCAGTCAAGGCTGGGCTGGCCGTCGCCAGCAGGCAGCTCGGGTCGCGTGTAGTCGCGACTCTTGTCGTTGTTGTACTTGACATTTAGGTTGACCAGTTTGGAGAAGTCGATACGCAGCGTGCAGCATGAATTGTAGATGTTCTGGCCATCCAAGGCCTGGCAGGAGAGATAAACAAAATCCATCATATATGTTGAACTATTACATTTGGTTTTGCAAAGCCCCGGCTATCAGAACAGCAGATGAATAATAAAGATGCGTGACATGACTAGTGGGAGCGGCTGGTACCAGTTTGGCCTGCTGTGCATTGACGGGATCGCTGAACTGCAGAAGGGCTTGGAACTGATTGTTCTTGGTGAATGTGATTATCTTCATGACCGTGCCGAACTTGGAGAAAATCTGCAAACAAAATATTTAACACAAACTTAAAACATTCAAGTACAAACGGTGGATATTGTGTCATGTGCCGACTGAGTCGTTTGCCACTGAGTGGGGGGTCAGGGCAGCTGCTGCGTACCTGTTGCAGTACGTCCAGCGTTACGGGGTAAAACATGTTATCGATGATGATCCGCAGCACGGGACTGGAGGCTGCGGCGAGAGCCTCCTGAACGTCGGAGCTTGGCGACCCGCCGGACTGGACAGCTGACACCGCCTGAAGAACCGCCTGGGTCCGCTACGGCCAAACACAAAGTGTCATCACTTCCTTTAACAATGGTGACCCATTTTATTCATTATTGATGCAAACATTGACACTCGTGTCCAGGCTTGCCAAATATGCCCCTATGGTTGTTGGTAATTAGACACAGAGAACATCTTTATATTTATACTTTGTTTTAGCTCAACTTACTTCAGAATATTAAAGTATTAAGAGGACCAAACAAAAAACTCTAGTTCTCAATCTAATGCTGACAAGACACAAGAGCACTAAGAGATTAAATGAACTGCTGTAATGTTTGTTTAAAATGAGCTTTCCAAACAGTGGCCAGATAGTCTGGCTCTACTCACCTGATTGCCGGAATCGGTTTTGAGTTCTTTGTGATTGGAGTACTGGATAAACACAGGGACGTTGCGGATGTGAGGCGTTACAGTGGTGTAGTAGTTGACCATGGTGATGGCTGTCTCCTCCGTCCCCATCTCCAAGAACGCCTGGAACAAGTGACGAGAGAAAACAGATCTCTGATCAGTTCCCCACCACTGTTGCCAAGAAGTAATTCTCTGATCATGTATACATGGGTTCAACTAAACTTGGACAAATCTATGTAAAGTCATTTGATGTATCCTGCAAGTAGCAGACACGTTCAAATAAACATGCCAAACTACATAACATCTATGCCAGAGGGTCACTGCTGCAAAGTGTATCACAGTGAACTGTGGTTTCAGATTGATAAAGATTGAACGACACACTGACATCGGTCCTGTGAGGAGAACAAAGCAGCCAGGAATGACAGGAATCTAGGGGACAGATGCCAAGTGTCCCCTCCAGCCTTCCTCAGCAGAACCACAACAGGCTGAGCCTTTGTATGGCGCTGCAGGCATGCTTCACAAGCAGTTCCAAGATAGCAAGACCCATTCGTTTCCACCACTCACCTGGTTCTTTCCCTTTAGTGTGAGGATATTGGTGACTTTGCCGAAAGGCAAGCCCAGGGCGATGACTTCGGTCTCCGAGGCCTCGTTGGGCAGTTTCCTGATGTGGAGCACGCGAGACGGCGGGGCCTCCTCCACCCTCAACTTTTTACTGTCACTGCCGTTGGAAGCCCCATCTAAAGGTTCAGCACAAGCATTGATTAGCACGACTAAACGACAGCCACTCAAATTTAAAGGACAAGGACGGCGCTACTCTGTATGCAAGAAAAGCCACAATGTCTTTGCAATCCATCTTGAAATCTTTAAACGACCAGGCTGGATCAAAAGACTTTCTCTCAGCCCCATTGGTTCCTACTCAAAAGAGAATTAATTTGAAATAGTCATTACTATATACACCACTAAAGGCTCCGTCATTTCACAAAACTGGCCACTGTAGTTTTCAGCAAGTGTTTCTCAAATGGGAGGAAATGCATCTGCATTTGATGGAGACTATTTTCAGTCCCCAATACGGATTAATACATATTCAGTGCTCTAGTGAGTATTTGGGAAAACAGGACGCTGTGTGTGTGTGTGTGTGTTCATGCTAATGAAACATGTGTGGCTCATTGATGTGTTTTAATAGTTTTTTGACAACAATGGAGGTCTATGACCCAGAGGAAAAAGATCGATCTGGCTTTGCGCACGCACGCACGCACGCACACACACACAATTTGTGGAGGATCAATTCATCAATTTAAAAAATGATGTCACCAGAAGTATTCAAAAGCTCCCCCAAACCTTACATTTCCAGTGCACGTGCTGTTGATCTATAACAAGATCAGGGAATGTACTGTATACTTCAGAACACAGTGTTTCCATGTTAAGTGTTGTACATATGCTTAGTTGGGAATAGTACACCTCCCTTACACAGCTGCTGCTTCATGAGACTGCTGATGGCTAAGGGGCAGCCTGGAGTCTGGATGCGTCTACATCCATCTAAGTACTCCATTGATCAACAGCCCTTTGTCATTTCAGAGCGTTCGGATGCATCTTTCCCCATGTGAATGCATAATGGCGGACACCGACTGCTCACAAAGTTAGGACTGATCGTAGAAGCTCACATGAAGGCATCATCACATGCGTACCATCTCTCAACCAGAATACAGTCGTTTCAGATGGGATAGAGAATACATTACCCCAACTTACAACTCGAAAATGTGATAGAGAAGAAAAAATGTCTCTTACTGCCCAAAAAGGTGCTTCAATCATCAGGGATAGCTAGCGCTTTTTCAGGATTCATTAAAGAGCAACCTGACCTCATCCATGACCGCCTACCTGTCAGCACTTTCAATGCAATCTTAATGTGGTGAAAGTAAACATCCAGACACCGTGATACACAATGTCGTCTTAAGCGATAATAAGAATTAATATGAGATCTGCTGATGGGACCCAGTGTAGTTAAATCAAACTATTGTATTAGTCTGATTACTCTGTATTTGTGTGCATGTAAACACTTTTCTTTCATCTATCATTTTATTTGCAACTGTTAAGTTCTTAATTAAATGAGAAAATACTCATTTGTTATGTATGTAATTTACACAGGAGTACAGGAACAAACAAAGGCTCTACCCCGTGGTTATGTCACATAGACTTTATTTATTCAACTACCAGAAAACATCTAACATAGCTATATCGATGACCTATATTGGGATAGAAGATTTTGGCCGCATCACCCAGCCCTAATTTACACTATTACCTAGTAATCTCTGTTACATGTTCCACTGCTCAAATAAACGACTCTGGTGCTTGGTCTTCTTGAAGTACTGACACTAAATGAATCTAGATGATAAAAGATTGACAGTATGCCGAGCATGCACACAGTAGTCTTTGCCAGTCAAACCACCCTGCTCATGTTAACTGTGAGGGGCCATCTGTTACAGACGCTTCTTCTGAAAGCTAGCATAGCAGCACTGGGAATCCCTGCATCTAAAGAAGCATCCATCCATATCTGTGAGACTGGTAATTCAAGATCACCAATGGCTGACATTGTGAAGCTACCCAAATAAAGGCAGCCTGACCATCTTTATCTCACTTTATTAGACAGGTCCCTGGGGTGACATTAGCTTGGAGGGGGCCGTTGTGCAGCAATGGCAGACTGGGACTTTGATTAAAGACCCCTGCGTGCGCCTTTATTTGGTGGCAGAGTGTTTAATAGCCTAATTTTGTCCATCTTCTCTTTGTGGCACCACAAGCAGCTCTTTCAGTCATCCTTTATTCTGTGATTTTCTTCTGATAAGGTCTAAACAGCGAGGAGGCATTAAATGCAGCGGTGTCCACGATGTCTGTTCTAGTCACGTGTTGTGATGTGTGGGTGCCCACCTACTGAGGAGCGTGATGGTGTTCAGACACTAAACAGCTCCTGTGGGAAACCGGTGTTCCACAGCCCGTTTCACTCTTCCAACACAGATTAATCTTTCATTTCCTTTCATGCCGCCTGCCACTAACGATTGCCTGCAAATTCCATCAAACACCCTCCCCATTAAAGGCTGGTCAGAAACAAACTCACCACTGATACTGCTCACGCCAGAGTTGGGACTGCTGTACATACTCAGCTCGTCTGATCCCCTCTGAGGAAAGAAAGACAGACGGTTAGGTACAGTTGTGAAATAATAGGGGAAACCATTTCCATTTTCAAGACAGGCCCTCAAAGACGACAATGAAGCAGAGGTCTCTGAAGACAGTTTAAAGGAGGGAGGAGGTGGAGAGGGACATAAAACAAGAAGAGTGGTCTGCTCCTCCTCTTCTGGTGTGGGTTTAATCTTGCTGAATTTAAGATGTCAAGATGTGTCATTTCATCCTCAGCTATACGAGGTCCCAGAAGGTTTGCTGGAGCTGACGGGCGCCCTGTGCTCTTAAACCTGACTGATGGGATGAAGAGGGAACCTGGCTGGGGACCCATTACACACACAACTTTATAATAGCTTCACACACCCCTCTTTCTTTCTGTCCGACTAAATTTCAACCAATTGTTCTTTTGTCACCAACATTCTTTATGGTTGCTGTAAACTAGGTGCTGCAGGCCGCCGCTACAGCGGCGTGACACAAATAAATTGATACCGTCAGGCCAAAATGTGAGCACACGGGGCACCGGCTGCAAGAATGCAAGAAATTAGTTCTCTCCCAACAGCTGGCAACCCCCTCGGTTTAGTCTCCGACACTGAAATATTGATGAAATAAACAGGATGACAAAGACCCTCCATATCAGCGGAATAGACATTTTATGAGTGTTCCGTTTCCCTTTGAGAGTGGACTTTAACTTTGTTTTGTGCAGACGGAAATGCAGCAGACAGTCGACAAATCAGGTTAGGTAGCCACAACGACAATGCACTTACACAAGGAAACAGGTTTGTTTGGTGATCAGCAGGGACACGAGCCCTGCCCATTTCATTAAAGCCATTCTAATGCAATGAAAGTTCAAAACATATGTTTTAAAGAAATCAAATTGGTCTTGCGTTAAAATGCAGGTATAATGCTGTAAAAAGAAATGTAACATCTCTTTAGAATTATTTCATGGATGCTTGTTGTGGTACAGAAAGCTTAAATATAAGGCAGAGGGTTTCTAAATGTGCTAAAAATGCTTTAGTCAACCACATCTATGAAACTTCATTAATCATTTAAGTTAGCAAATATGCCAAAAGCGCACTGGTTCATTCGTCTTAAATATGAATGCTGATATTGTTAGTCTTGTATGATCAGACATGCAAACTCCAAGTAGTGACATGATACCAAACTACCAGGTAGGGGGGCAGATTTTCAGCCTTTTGGAGCCTTTAAAGATTATAATACATTGAGAAAACAACATCTCGCTTTGATAAACATAATACGTTTTATTGCATTTTGATTGTTTTAATCACAATCTCTGACAACAGGTAAGATGGGCCACAGGATAAACTGGCACTTCAGTTTAAGTACAAGCATCAAAATACACTCAAAAACTACTCATAATGCAAAATGACCTATTTCAGGATAATATTATATTATAATAAATTAATGTATTAATGTGTTCATTGCTTTAATGTTGCAGCTGGCAAATGTGGTGGTCATCTATCTATTTATACATATTTCATCTTTCTTACTTTATAAACTGCTGGGTTGCTTGTGAATTTGCACCCTATTGACATAGTATCATCATATAGATGATTGTTTTCTGTATTGTTGATCTGAATCGGCAATGTAACTAGGTAACTAAAGCTAACAGATAAATGCATTGAAGTAAAAAGTACAACTCTTTGCATTGAGAAACACCATGAAGTTTGCTAATGCTAGCTCGTTAAGCTAACATTACATAGAAGGAAGCTAGCTTTTAACATTGATCTGTTCTGTCAGGCCACAGGGAATCAAACTTGACTCCAACATGCCACTGACAATCATTCTGTCAGGTTGATACCAGCCTGGGGCATAGACAGATAACGCACAATCCTCATTCCCTCCACACTCACTCATCACCGGCTTTAAATTGCACTTTTAAGATTTATTAAAATGTGTTACACAAGAAGCAAACTCCTTTAGACGAAAGAGAGAGAGCATGCGAGGGCGAGTATGAAGTTGGCAGTAACGTTTCAAGTGTGAACGCAGTCGTGCAGTGTGTGGACACTTTATTTGTTGGTGAATAAATGCTACAACTCCACAAGACCCAAGCCAAGTTCCTGTGTCCTACCAGCCACCTGCTGATTAAAACAAAGGGGGTTAGCCCCGAAGTCAGCGACAACTTCAGCCCAGGCTCACTTTAAGTGGACTGACCCCTCTCATTTTAGCGGCAGGCCACTCACCCCAAAGCTATGTAGGAATATTTGAAAAAAAAAAACAAAAAAAAAACAAAAAAAAAAAACACTAAAGTATCAATACCAAAGGAAAGATTAATGCAGACAATTATAATGTGCATTTTGTTTCATAATGTAGCAAGAGATGACACATGCACTGTCCAAAGTTTGTGTAGTGATCACTAAGCAAAGAACAAACAGAAAACTCACCTTCACTCCAACTGCAACATCACTGATGCTGAAAGAGAAACAATTTTCATTTGGTGAAAAGGTAGAGGTTTAAAATGGAAAACAGCATTTAATAAAAGAATACATGATACCGTCAGATGCACAAGCATTTATGGCTTTTAAAGAAACTTGTTACGATGTCTATTAGGAAGTTTCAATTGTTGGGGGACAATTGTATGTTGTCATACATCACATAAACTGCAGATATGTGTTACAGTAAGTCCCAGAATTGCTCTAAGCCAAAGCCCTTCCACCTACAAGCCCAGCAACACCATCACTCCTACTGCAAGGCTGTTTAGTTTCCAGTCCTTCATTCTGAATATAGAATGCTGCCTGATACCAGTAACGTAACGTGTTAATTCACACTCCCTCCTTAAACACACACACACACACACACACACACACACACATATATATTCCTCCTCACACGTCAACATTATGTGGCTTCATGCTGTTCTAGCCAAATGTATGACTCATAACACTTTGGTTGAAGTAACATTGAAGTCCCGCTTCATGTCCACCCACAGTCTTAAACCGACACACCCGAGCACACTTAATGCAACCTTATACACTTTATAGCAAACACAGTAACGTTAGGCCCACATCACGACAGGAGTAATATAGCCGCTGGGTACCGTCTAACACCGTGCAGCTTCGCGAGATAATAGAGTGTTTGCACATATTGATTTAAGCCGGGACATATATAATATGCATTATCAGACGATTCCACACATGTACTGGACCCGTTCGGTCAGCTAAGCTAGCTGGTTAGCCACAACACAAAGGACCGACGTTACTGTAACGTTACATTAGTTAGCATAACGGGTTGCTTCACTGCACGAGCCGCTTCGTTAACGTTAGCACACTGCTGCAAAAATAACGTTACTATTGCGGGAGAGTACATTTAGCAACTGTGTTAACATGTCCACTTAGAACATCGCCAAGTATTTCTAAATATAAGAAGCAATGCTGCTAATGTAATAAACAGCGGGCGTTAGCATGCTAACATTAGACACTTCCTTAATGGACGAGAGCGCGTGGCTATGGAAACACCTTAACGCAAGCATACGACTCATTATCAGCTTCTACTTAAAATGACACATTCATATACGCAGTACTCTGTAGTACCTCGATAAAAGTCAAATGATATATTACCCTTCCATTTCTGTAGAAATCTGTCAGTGCGTCCGCTTTCGGTCCTGTTTTCTTTCCAGTTTAAACCGACACTGCGCACGCACACATACACACGAGAGTAAAATGGAGGCAAGACGATGCAATTGCGGAAATAGTCGGAAAGTGTCGAATCTACTGAGCGCGCTGTCTTTTGTTACAGCGACCAAAACACACTTCCACGTATATTGAGTGAACATTGAGTAAATGTAACTGGGAGCGTAATGACGATGCTGTAACAACAGAACCTCTTTGTACCTGATCCTCGTTTATTTTTGACAGGGATAGAAAATATGAAAGACCCTTTCAAATATGATAAAAGCCTGCAATAAATTGTCAGAAACAAAAAGGACCGGGCCACTGTTTGTACAAACTTAAATCTCAAGAATAAATAAATAGAATAAAGCATTATTTGAATTAATTATTGGGGTATCATACAATGAAATTGTAACTTTCACAGTCAGTTCATGTGACTTGTAATTATCAGCTACAATAGACACTTTTTTCTCATAAAGTAAATCATGTCCAAACTCCATTACTGGTATTTTGCAGGCTGGCTCACTGTCACACTGTCATGACTCACTAGAAATACTTGAATAGAACAGAGCCACCATTAACGTTGTTGATACCTGTGCTCTTCCAAAATGTCAAAGGGCGTATAACAAATATATGTGCTGAAAATCATTTTGCCTTCACCAACATTCAGATAACATAATCCACAGTACACAATGATGTTATCTTATGGTTCTAGCTGTTAGGAATACAAATGTTCACTAATATGGAAAAACTTAATCACGTCGATTGACCTTTCAACACAAACGCTGGACTAAGAACATCCTTGTAACTTAGAAGAACTAAGTAAGAAAGTGAAAGAAAGATTTAGCATTCATCTCACAGAGATTGTATTACCTTTGAGTATGTCCCTAAAACGTCTGATTTGTTTCATGTTTTACCCTCTGATTGCTGTGATCTACTCAGATTATGCTGCTTGGACATTGCTCTGTGGTGTTATGGCTGTATAAAGGAAACATCTTTAAAATGAATGTAAGTCCAATATTCAGTCTCTTTCAGCTCTGTTTTTGGTCTCCACCAACTCCTGAGGGAAACATCTGTCTCTCTAGCTGCTACATGCACTGCTGTGCTCACCAGCTAGTCTCTAACTGTTTCCGTCTGCTGTTTGCTGCTGAGCGGGTCGAGTACAGTGGCTTTATCGGAGCCTTTCAGCTGAAAAAATCGTAGATCAGTCAGACTGAACCAAAACAGTAAAGTTGCAGACTGAAAAAAACTAAACAATGAAGTGATACAAGACAGAGAGCTCCATAGTGCTGATGGGCTTGGCGGAGTTGGTTACAATTCTCTGTGTGCAAGCGACCACTTTCACATTAGAGTCATTTGATCTCTAATTCTTTTGAAATATAAATATATTGATAAGGGCAACTTTAAAATGTCAGACTGACAGTGGGACGAAAGTGTTCTAAATACAGTATATTAAAGGAACCCTCTACCATAAGATATTCTTATAACATCATGATCACTTCACGACTTTTCTCGTGGACATTTAGAACTTCCTGAAAATGTCTGATTGACATTATAAAAAAGCATTTCCAAGATGTCGGGGAACCACACGCGATGACACCCAGGGATGTTTTTTTTTTAGCTGGGCAGTTAGGGACTCCTTCTGCATGCAAGGGGAAAGGAGAGGGGGGAAAAACGGGGCAGTTTTTGCATAATGATGAATCTTGACAGACATACGTCATGCTCCTGGGCTTCTGACAACGTCACGCCCTGGGTGAAATGAACGCCTAACTGCTTATCTTAAAGGACCTGGGATTTAATTAAAAATGACATTTCCCCAAAGACCTGTGCCTCTGAGGCTGCCACGTTGAAATTAGCTGATGAGGGGCCCTCTGAGCGAAAGGGAAATAAGCAAACTGTCAAACGCTCAGCAAATCACTACCGTTTATCAGTGCTGCTCGCTGCTCAGGAAATAACAGTGGACTGACATCTTGCGTAGCACCCGCCGCACCATGGATACAAGTCAAAAAACATATTGTTATTAAAAAGGAGGTGGGAGGGGGGTAAAAAAAACAAACAAGCCTGTCAAATATGATATTGAAACAAACAATGTGGTGTGGATAAGTAGAGGAATAGGTTGCTGAAATTAGCTCTTCAGTCACCACAGACCTATTTTGCCACTGACAAAAGCATACTTTACGACTTGAAATTTCTGTATTTTCTAATGAGGCCCACTCAAATAGGGAGTCCTCTACAGAATTATACCAAGCAGGCAAAGGGGAAATGAAATGCAACATTGGTACTCTGCGTTCAGGGCCCCTATTTATCAAGCGTCTCAGAATCCCACGGATGGAATCACAAAGGTTTAGCTGAAGGTTAAACTACTAAAACACTCCTACATCAGAGCAGGACCAGAAGTTATTGATAAAGCTTCGACGCTCACTTTCAGTGAGGAGGAAGACGACTGTAAGAGAGGGAGACATCGCTATGTTTACGCTGTCGCTGCAAAGTTGAAATAACGCTGACATTTCATAGTTTTGATAAACAATTGAAAAAAATGTAATTGCAGATGATACGATACTGGCTTTCTGTTAACAATACAAATACTGATCATTTCGGAAATGGAATTAGATTTTTTTTATATAGTTTAAACAAAAAGGTCTTTATTAGTCCACGCTACATTAGGTTTCTGTTTTGCCATTCTCTCACGTTTGATGTGGAAGTGTGCCACTTTACTCCACCGTGTGCTGGGTTCTGATGTCACATTGGTTTCAACGGTCATGTGACACGGACCAGCAAAATGTGTCAGGGCTGTTAAGACACTAAACATTGTACAAAAGTAGTGAAAATGTTTGGACGTGATGCAGCAACCCACGTTTGTATTTATAGAATTTTATTGTTGATATTTTTCAAAGGAATCGATACCAACTAAGTAGCTTGTGAGTAACTAAGTCCTGACCTGCCCAGAGTGTACACGTTTAGTCAATAAAGCTGATTCACATACTGAATGTAGGACAAAAATGATATTGATATAGAATATGATATAGATTACATTAGGCCAGATAGGACCGCTTGATAAATACAGGCCCAGAACCCACAGGCAATATTTGGGCCTTAATGATTGAACTCTTTCATGGGCTTACTGCCAAAAATATAGGTGTGACATCTACATGTACAGACTCTTTTTGCGTGTGTGTCTCTGCCGTAGAGGTATCACATCGAAGGCATCATTAAGAGGAGGATAGTGTCTGGCTCAGTCAGAGGTGATGTCACCAAAGCGTCCCCTACCTGGACGGGGGGCACTGAGAACGGGGCCAGGTTGTCTCCGCGGGGCAGGGTGGAACTAATGTGCTGCTGCAGGAGGCTTAAAGGGGGTTCGTCACCCCCCCTCAATACATCCCTCACCTGTAATCCACCACATTAGTCTTGAGTGTGAGTTGATACGCACGCTGATGCATCCACAGGACGGAAACGCACTCACACACGCAGGCGGGAAGCATGCTACAGCGGAGCTTCCCGAGTAAGACATCATTGCCGATGCACGGCCGGGATTCAGGTTGGTAATTCAGCCCCGCGCGCTTGAAATTGAAACATTTAAACAGAGAACAGTAAAGTCATCAAATGTCATTTGTGTCATGGCAACCGGCAGGGAGATAAAATGTCATCTAGTCTGAGAATGAATATTTCTGCAGGGTCGGAGAACCCATTTATTAAAATCACGGCGCCCGCGCCCCTGTGAGCTAAAGAGACAGTATTCCCCATCATGTTTCACAGTCAACCTCTAGCTTGACATTTTGATTTCACTCATTTTGTCCTTTCCAGTTTTTCTCTCAGAGTGACAGCACGCATGCATGTACGTGTGTGTGTGTGTGTGTGTTTAAGTGTGTCGTAGACTAAAAGCCATCCTAAAAGGCAACACAAAGCGAATGTCAGAAATGTCAGGACGCCAACATGGCCGCTGGTGACATGGGGGATTGGCAGATGTGCCAGGCATCCTTGGAAGAACATGTCCCAACTGCTATTGACGAATTCGCCCGCACGACGTCTGATCTCTTTTCTCTCGCCGCTTCTCAGTGGAGATTTTCAAGCTGACACTTCATGGAGATGGCACCGGGCAGACGGGGAAAATATCGACTCCAAAAAGCTATTCTCAAAGCACATTTTTCCGTGTCTACATGCATTTCAGCGTTCCATCATTCGCAGGCAACAGCTGTAGGACGAATGTCAATGTGATATTATGCAAATTTATTCAGCAAGAATATCACAAACATTCATGGATTGCGGTGCATTGCGGAATGTGAATTTTATGTGCTTTGACACTGTGCTGAATAACTAATGATGTGGGACTGACCTGTTGAATGCCTGCCACACAAAAAAAAACTGCACTAAGCTGCAGAACGAGAGAAGTGAGCAGCAGCAGACTTTCCCACTTTATTTGATCAAACCCGTAACTTACTGTCAAAGCAAACTCATTCATTTTGACAGGGTAGGCAAAAAAGCTTTCAGACCAGTTCTGACTGATGTGGGATTTGTGGAGGGCTGACACAGACACCTATTTTTCTGGGAGCTGAAGCTGCTGATGCTGGATAATTTGTGCCAATATTGTCTTTCCCTAAATTAGATTATTTTCGGAAAAAAAAACATCTAAGGCAGGACTTTGTCCCTTTTCATACATCGGTTGATTGATTTGTGTATTTGAGTGTCCCGCACCAAATGGAGCCCAGCCCAAATGGGCTTCCAAGACTCTGGACAGCAGCCAACAACCAAGACGGCCACATGACCAATCAATACATACAGTTCCACAAATTCAAAATGTACGGTACCTTTCAAAACTTTCAATTTCCTTCAGACAAATAAAAGTCTTGTTGTGTTGGAGAACGGCGAGAAGAGTGTCCGATTTGGGGATATCATAATCGTGTCCCTGCTCTTTGCAGATGATGTGGTTCTGTTGGCTCCATCAGACCGTGACCTCCAGCACGCACTGGAGGGGGTTTGCATCTGAGTGCAAAGCGGTCAAGATGAGGTTCAACTCCTACGAGTCTGAGGCCATGGTTTTTCCGAATGAGAGTCAACTCCTCCAAGTCTCACCCAAGTTTTGTCCTCCTGTCAATTCAAACACGGATTGGTTGTTTACAATGTAACATTATCAGAGATCAGAGACCAGAAAAGCGTAAATGCTGATGTCCTGATCGCATATTTTATTTGCGGATAACAATCGTCATTAAAACTTTATTTCATACTGTGATGGTTAACGTTAACTTGTGTAATTGGTCCGCGGTTCACATGTGTGCCGAACTGTGAGGGGGGATCCGTACGGATGACGGATCGACAGTGGTCTGTTACACCACTAGTTGCTATGCATTTTCTATAAATCTTGCGAAGACAAAATCTTCTTATCAAAGACCCAACTCAACATTTTACCTTCAGACAGCCAAAACAATCATTGCTTTTTCAAACAGATGACTCTCAAGTGACACATGGGGCAATGGAACACAAAATAAAATGTATTCTCGACTACACCAATCTCACAAAGGAGTCACTACAGTTTTGATAGCATAACCATGTATTGTACCAACAACAATCATATAGACACAACACCCACTTACAAACATCTTACCCCTCAAGCCCCCCATCCAGACTCTGATATTAAAACAACCTCACACTCCATGTGATTAGAAACACGTATTGATTTCCAATGTGACTGCATAGAAGTTCCCATGTCTCTCCATTGGGACAGAGACTCGGAGAGAGCTGTCTCTTTTGCCTCCACACTGTACTGAATCAATGTGTCGCTATCCAGGCAATAGCCTCAATATTCTCCCCCGCTCTGTTTCCAATTTGGTGCTCGATTGGAGACATCATTCTTCAGTTGTCTTCACAGAGAGTGGCTGTCAGTGGGGACGTTAGTCTATCCACTGGCCGGTGGGCTGTGCAGGCGGCGCTGCATTTGTATTGTGACTGCATGGAGGGCCTCTGGGTCCTGAAGAGTGTTGCGAGCTCTTGTGTTGTTGTCCTCACAGTTGATCCCGTATTTGCTGTCATCACACAATTGATTTCTATTTTTGACATCTGTTGAAATACAAACCTGTGCAAAGTAACATCAGAACATGCAGATTTGTTGTTGTTGTTCATAAAGACAAGGGTCGAGCTGGAGGTCCAGGTGAGATGCAGCAGTGACTTTAATTAAAGCTGCACTCGTCAATATTCTCGGTATTTTATACCTTGTTTTCCCGTGTTATCGAAGTGGCTAATGGGGACAACAATTTTTTGAAATTGGTCTAGCATTGAGTAAGAATGCTGCAGACAGCCGCCATTAAACGGGTTGTAATGTATGCGCACCGTAAATTTTCAGTAACAGTGTATGTTTTGGAAACTGAAAGGCTCAGATTGTTATTATAAGGAGTAAGTATACCACTATGGAAAGCCTACAGAGAAGGAGTATGCTTTTTTTACCTTTCAGTTGATCCGGTCTTTTAATAGACACTAAACTATCAAATACAACTTCATTTAGAATAGTACGAAAAATGGCAATAAGAAACACGTGAAATAACTTAAGAGTTAACAAAATCAACAGAGATTAGGACAAAAAATACACATATGAAAGTAAAAAAAATAAAGAATTAGATATAATCAAGAACTAATGAGATATCATGAATTAAATGTGGTGACAATTTCTTTTTAAACTTCTCAAAAGATGGTAAGTTCTTGATTTGTATTTTGGCATACCAAAATCAACTAAGGATCAAAGTCATAAATTAAACCTGAGGCTGTGCTCCTTGCAAACGCTGCCAGAGTAAACGCCGCAGCATTCAGTTTGCATACCTGCATGGGAGTCAAGGGGCTCTCTACTGAGACAATACACTTTTAATGTTTCTTGACCACCTGCTGGTAATCTCCTGATTTCCTGATTACCTGCTGCTCATATGACTGTTTCACGTGACTATGCGTGTGCACCAATCGCCTACATTCCCACACTAATGTGATGTCAGCTCTACTCTGTTTGCTAAGCTGGGATGTGTTGAATGTCGCTTCTGACTCCAAAACACGCTTCATACATTTTATATCATCCTCGCATGAAGCTTGCAGAAATGCACACAAAGCCGCGTGGTTAACGTTGTGAAACGATTAATTAGGTTTAGGCAACAAAGCTACTTGCTTGAGGTTAAAAAAAACATAATGGTTTTATGTAACCCTCGAAAAAATAAGCAACAACCACCCTCACAAACTTTTTAAAGCAAAGTTACGTAAAAAAAAGGAACAGGTGTGACGACCCTCCTCCTCCTCTCATACACTAGGTGCCCTGTTGTGTTTCATTTGCCGGTGTGGCTCTGCCTTAAAATACCCTCTCCAGTTAGCAGCCGGTCTCTCTGGGAGGAAGAGCCTTGGTGGCGCTGGCTTAACACAATTGCATCGGTTTATGTTTGACTACTATTTACTTGGTTTACTGCTGTTGTTGAAAATAAATTGCTTCTTTTTAGCAGCCAGCTCGTTGTCTCCCTTGTTTTGTCTCAGTCTCTGATCCGGGCTGTGACACAGTGCTATGTAGAAAGTGTAAAGACAACCTTTGGTTTCACAACGGGACATGAACTGTGGTCTCCTGGGTGAACATCCGGTGATTGTTTGACTCCGTCCACCAGCTTTACCACGTAACTTTCAAAAAATGGTTGCTCAATATACTGTGTCACTTTCTCTGCGTATTGCTCGTAGTACAAAAACGACCGCATTCAATGCATCCAAGTTTCTCTATTTTTTTACTTTCTTTGTTGTTTGGAAATGTATACACTACAGCCTGGTCCTAGCTTATAAGAATTGATGGTGTTTGAAGAGGTAAGCGCATCGTATCAAAGCTGGAAAGAATTTCTTCGTTGGAAAAAGAGCAAAGAACGCCACCGAAAGCTTTTCTAGACAGTGTTTCTTCTCTTCTCCTGACTGGCTTCAGCAAGAGTTTGATTGACAGATGGTTCATCCAATCACCTGCCAAGTATTTTGTTATTAAAGGGCCTGCCCCTTTTCCAAACAGTTTCTAACGACGGCTACTCACATGGTTCAGGTTAGACCCAAGCAGGACGGGCACAGTGAACTGAACGACACGATAACAAAAATGTTATTCACTCATTCACGTAATAAACACAATATGCAAAAACTGTGAGAAGCTATTTAGTTAATGATACAATATCAAAGTGAATGTGATTCTCTGATGTCGCTGATGATGTTCTCCCTGATGTGTGATGAAAGCTGGTCTCTGCTTCTGATGCTTTTATAATCGGCTGGTTAGACATCACAGTGCACTTAAAATAAAATGTCGATGCAGCTTCTCGTGTATAAAAAAAAAAAAACCTCTCGGAGGAAAACCCTCATTGTCCCACAGCCTCATATATCAGAAGTGTCTGTCGCTGTTAAGGCAGTGGGTGGAATTGGAACATAAAAGTGTTAACCTGACAGTCAATTAGTATGCATCACAACAACAGCATCTCCTGTGAGCGTGTTGACTATGCAAAGGAAAATCCAACAGGTGCTGATATGTCTGTCACAACCTTTTTTTGTATTTTGTTAAATTCAATAATTAAACACTTGTGTGAATCCTACCACATCATTGCAGCGCAGTTGGGCTATTTTTTATGTAATCAGGCAGATATATAACTGTGTCAGGCAGGTTGTGATATTATGAGCTACTGTTTTGTTTCGTCTGACAAAGGAAAAAAAAATATATCAATAAAGGTTAATGAAATCTTAAGTAAAAGGGTAAAAATGAAACACTAAATTATGGATTACATGTTGTACTTTCCTGTCATTTGCGAGTGCCTTCATCATTTCAAGTGTCGATTTGTAAAAATACATTTTTCACACCTGTAGTGGGGTCCATTTGGTCCAGACCAAGGGGAAAAAATGAGTCATTGTTACACTTTTAGTTACGGTCAGGTTCCTGTTTATGCTGAAAAAAGGTATAAGAAAAAGGTAACTCGTCGATTGGACAGTCTTGGTGATTGCCATCCTTCATCTTCAGGACCCACGTGGGGAATTCTGATGATGAAGATGACGTCCCCGTTCTTAAAAGAGCCGTATTTAACATTCCGAACAGTAATGCACTCAAAATGCTCCCAGGCGTATCTGATTGGCCCAGTTGTGTTTTAAGCTGCTGGTGATTCAGAGGTCTGACCCTGTAATGTTCTGCTTGATTGTTTGGTAGAAAACATTTTGAGTCACTCCAGACATGAGGACATTATTTTTTGACATATGGTTTCAGAGGTCCTACTGAACAGAATTATGCAACTTGATATAAAGAAAAAGTCTAGTAGGGGCAAAATCATCTTCTAAAAACAAGCTTCATGGTAAAGTTAGTGAAGCTAAGCTAATGTGATTAAAATAGATTATTTTCTTCTGATCATTTGTTTTTGTGAATATGATACATGGTAACAAATTGACATATTATGGTATACAGCATTAGTAGCATAATAACAGAATGGTTTGTATTTTACTGTCACCATGTAGCAATGTCTCAACTGTTTGGTAGAGGCTGATGAAAATGGACACTGTTATTTCTATTGCCCCAAGTTCTTAGTGAGGACATTAAAAGGTAATATCTTTCTTCTTTGTTTTCTTGTTTGGACCAGTTGAGGGGTCCAGACCCCCAGGTTGGGAACCACTGCACAAGAGCATCAATTGTGTTTTAATACGCCGCTGAAAATAGTCCCCAACAAAAGCTCTATTCCCTTCTGTTTGAGTAACATTTGAAAAAAACTACCAGCTGTTTCATGAAACTAAGAAACGCGTGGAAACACAGCACACCCGGCCTCCAGCTCCATCGCTTATTTCCAGAGCGTACAGTGTTTGTTGATGTATGTGCGTCAGTGTGTGAACATGTGCTTGCAAGTGTCTGTGCAGAGGGCCGCTGCATTTCATATTCCTGCTATCTCCTTTTTTATTAGGCTGTTTACCGGTGGAGCTGAATACCAAGCGGGGGGGGGGGGGGGTAGCAGATGAAAAGTGAGGGAGAGTGAGTTGGGGGTAGGGAGTTGTGGGGCAGTTTCGAATTTAGAGTCATTTTTCAAAATTGTATCCAATTTCTGTAATTCTCAAGCCTCCTGTTTTCCAAGGTCCCTCCACTCTCCTTTTGCAGACAGAGAAGCCTGAGCGCCGAGGCTTCTGGAGCAATATGATCACCCGCCCCGCCCACCCCGCCCAACCGCTGCCCTCACACACTGATGTGGGGCCCATTCGAACAATATTGGCACAGCTGCAGCACCCAGGGTGCCTTATGATTATGAAGATGAGGAAACAGAGAGCTGCAAGCTGTCTGCCATCTCCTGGGGCCCATCATCCCCCCCTCTCTCTCTCTCTCCCTCCCTCTCCGACATGCAGGTGAATCTAATCCGTTTCACCCGATGCACGATTTGTTTTTGCTACCAATTGGTGTATTTCTTTGATCACCTTCAGACTTCCAGGAGACACTAACTGGGGTTGTGGTATGGACAAACACTTACACTACAACAGGAGAGAGGGTACAGCAACATTTCCAGCAAAGACCCAACTTGTCTGTAACACAAAGACTGATTCACAGAATGAGGGAGGGGAGGCATGGAAAGACAAATCAGCCTTATGACAATGCAAGATATGGAGAAAATCAAATATCCTGATATTTTTTACCAAATACCGTGATGTCGATACTGCAACGATTACTGTAGGGTTGACTATTGGGGCTTTTACCAAAAATTAGACACAATGATATTTTCGATAAAATATTATCAGTAGTGGGGATATGATGACAAAGATAAGTGGGTAAAGGCAAGTAATAGAAAAGCTAGAACAGTCTGGTAAGATCATAAAATGACTTTACTGTTATGCAGCCTTTAAAATTAGGAAAAGACTAAACGTATGGCATACGTTATCACCAATCTAAGACCATAGCTAGGCACAATATCAATTTAATGTCCATGTATAGCCCTAGAATTAATCAATGGACGTGGTGATCATGTTTTAGAGCCAAACAATGCCTATCTGTGGCCTCTCATCAGAAGTTCACAAAGAGTAACGTTAACTGTTTTATTAAGGCCAATTCATCCTTTCCGCATCTGCGTGTCCACGAGGTCCATGCTGACCCTTTGTGGAAGTCTGCGCGCAGCCCAAAATTTGCGACCGTGCAGAATATGCACATGCTTTGCATGCTCCGGTTTTGTTCCAAACTCCAGTCCAGTCATTGGCGTGTGCACCTCTAACTAGTTTGCCTGGAAGCAGAAGAGGATAACTAAACGGATGCTTGTTTTAAGAAGAGTGACTCTACTTCTCTCTTGATTTATGACCTCAGTAAACATTGTAAACATGAGTTTATGGTCTCAATCTCTAGTTGCAAGTCTTCTTCAATACAGCATGATGTTCATTTAGTACATTATGCTCCATTTAGAGTCAAACAGACCATAAAGCAGGGGATGCTTTAGGGCGGGGCTACACAGTGATTGACCGGTTGCTAACCAACCAGAGCCGTATACGGCGTCTCTACGTCACTCTTCTACAGTTCAAATATATTAATTAACTTCCATTCATGGTTGCAAAAATCCAAGATAGTGCTGGTCGTAATCCCAGATGGCACCGGCCAAAATGCCGAACTCGAGGCTTCAAAACGGCACTCCACAAACCAATGGGTGACGTCACGACGACTACGTCCACTTCTTATATACAGTCTATGTGGACGCTAGACCGATGCAGACCCTCAATTGTAGTATGGAACAGTGATTGCATCCACGCAACTAGTATAAGTTGCATGGATGCATGAGCCTCTGCCATGTTGAGAGCATTGTGGAAGCAATCACATATTCCCAATTCAGCCCTTTTCATATTGGGTATATATTCATTGAGTCTCATCTGATTCTTACATTGACCTACATGTTGATTAAATATCTATCTAACAAATTTAAATAACAGCTGCTGCCTTCTAAATTCAGCCCACTGTATTGTTCTCAAACTACTTAATCCAACTAGTGAAGGTCCTGACTCAAAACTATTACATTTAGTTTCTTTACAGTAAAGAAAGGATCGTATTTTGATCGGCTTTATTCTATCCATGCCTGGTTCCCAATACCAATAATGCAATCGGCTAGGACATTTCTAAATTACCCATCAGACATATTGTATTGTTTTTACTAAGTAAAATCCTGATTCTTAAGTAAAGAAAATCTTGTCACACTCCACACACACACAGAGCCACGTGACAGGTGAGCTCCAGGCGCACTGATCTTTGAGGCTGCAGGATCCTGCTGAGGCTCCCCGGGCCTCCTGTGATAGCGGAGCCTCCGGAACAGAGCGGGGCTCAGCAGTCACTGGAGCCCGGTGACGCTGTGCAGATAGACTTTTCCAGGAGCCCTTCCACAGCCAATGCAAATTGAATGTGCCTTTTTCCAAAGCACAGGATGTGATGTAACTGTCCCTGGCATCCCTGGGTCTGACAAGATTTTGACAACAAATGATGATCTTATGTAAGGTGACTACACCAAGAGCCAAGGACAGTGTCTCAGTCAATGAGAAACATGGAACGTTTCCAAAGTGGACTCTAACTTGCACCAACATCTTTTGACTTGTTGCCATTGGAATGGTATTGCTTGTGGTTTGTTGTTGTTTGGAGTTAACTGCATTCATATTTTTAAAATATAATATTCCAGTTTATTGCAACTTGGGTTTTATTATTCTAGTTTTGACCATCATCTCTATCAGATGATATGAAGTATTATCTTAAAGCTGGGGATGTGGCAGCAACAAAGCAAGCAGTCAAAGGTCATTAGGGGCCTCTAAAGACCAATGTTCACTGTGTGGCAATTTATGGTTATTTGATTAATAACCACAATGTGTGTTTGTTTCAAAGGAAATGTTTAGTTTCTTTTTTTTCCAAATCTTTTTGGCTAGTCACATTGCAATCTACCAGATTTATCCCTGAACAGACAGAAGCTTTTATTTCTTGATTGCTCTTCCTGCTGTGTTGTTGGAGCTGGAATCAAGTAATGTTTGCCACATGTATTGAAAAGGAGAGATGGTGGAAAGCATGTAGGTAGAGTGAACTAACTACAAAGATCTAAGAACCTTTGCCATCCTGTCAAATGGAGTTTATTAAGATGCTATAATCCCTGTCATACTATTAAATGTTACTCCACTGATTTAGTGTTGCACAAAAAAGGTCCAAAGTGAAGCAGCAGAGGCTGAGACATCCTAAAACGCTGGATGCTACATTTCCCATCATGCAACAGATAGCATCCTTCATCAGACATTCGATGCACACCAAGCTTGTAACACAGACCTTTTAGAAGTGTGGAGTCTCCTAGACTTTATGCATAACCCTAATGACATCACCAGGGTTATTTTCTCAGACTCTACAAAGCTCCTCCAGAGCCACAGAAGGCATTCTACAACAGTTTATTTCCGATGGCTAGCCTTATCTTTATATGTAAAATTGGTGCCTTTAGTACTCCGAGTAAACTTGAGCTTGAATCGACAGTAACGTGTTTAGGATGAACTAGGATGATATTTGTGTTACAGTAGGTCTTTTCAGGCTTCTGCTTTTCCAAAAATATATTCTTTTTAAAGATCAGAGCCTTTCAGAAAATCAAGAGGAACATTTCTATATAATTAGTCGGGTTTCCATCCAAATGTTTTGCCAATTTTAACCGAATTTTGTCAAAATCTGCAAAAGAATGAATGCGCGTTTCCATCCACTACCTTTATGAGATTATTGGGGGTATGTAAATCGAGCAATGGGTGGCGCCAATTCTCCAGTCCATCATACCACTGCAGAAAATGAGAGCGTAACAAGAGATCATTAAAAGAGAGCTCCGGTGGATGTTAAAGTCTCATGCTTCATGTACTTAATCATGTATTCGATAAATCTGAATCTTTGTTGCTTAATCAACTTTTCCACCTCAGCCAAGTGTAAAAACGTATACTTACTAATTAACTAATATTTCAAGATTCATTCATCCCATTGGCATAATTCAGAGCAGAAAAACAACAGGGGAAAATGAACTAATAAAAGATCAAAGATCAAAGGTCAGTCACCGGCTGATTCACCGGCTGATTCACCCCCGGTGTGTGAAGGAGAGGTACTGCAGGTCCTTCATTCCTGCTGCTGTCAGGTTGCACAACCAGCTGTGTTCCCAGTTGACCACACAACACCAAAAAACACTAAAAATCTGTGCAATAGAAACATACTGTGCAATAAAAATACCCTGTCTGTATATATAATATTTTAGCATTTAAATTCTTTAGTTATACTTAGTTACTGTGGATTTTTTTACTTAGTTGATAGTCTTACTGTTTATTACTTATTTAGTTATTTACATTACTTGTTGCTCTTGTTTTTTTACTCTGTATCTTGTGTGCACTGTCCACTTTGCTGCTGTGATCCTGTGAATTTCCCCACTGCGGGACTAATAAAGGATTATCTTATCTTATTTTATTTTATACTTCAGTCTGACGATTCTTTTCGAGAGCCTTAGCTTCTCCTCTTCTTACCCATCAGTCCGGGGAAAGACTGTCTCGCACGCATACACACACCACATTAGTAATCTAGTAATCATAGGGCTCATTTCCATGTGTTTTTCGATGCAGGTGCATCCATATGTCAATTGAGAAATCATCAGTGCAAATGCAAATTGGAGGTTTGAAATCCTCAACGTACGGAGCGTCATACCTTAATGAGAGGTGAGCGGTGAAATTGAATAATACCGAAAAGAATTCCCTCGGCATCAGGCAGAGAGAGAGATAGTGGTGGTGGGGGGGAGTCATGCATGAACATTTCTCTCAGTGCTGGAAATCATCCTGAGCACCCTCAGCACAATTGGCTCCTCTTTAAATGTAATACATTCTAATAGAGAACTGTAAGGACGGTGGCTCTGCACACAGCCAAAGTGATATTTAGTGTAGTGCTGTCTGCTTTGTTTATCCATAAAAGAAAATTAAGGATAGAAGGGCAATCTGTTAAGACGCAACCGAGCGTGCATGCGCAAGCTTTCCAAAGTGCAATTTGCATCTCTACCCCAAGGGTGATGCCTTTTGTTTTACTCCGCCCGGTGCTGTTAGGGATGCTTCGTCTGTATTTGAAGGAAGCACATCTAAATCCCAGCACAGCGACGTTGAAGCACCCCCGTGGCAAGGTGCCACCAGCACTGTTTGTGTTCCTCTGGCTGGGGCCATTAAGTGCTCTTAACAAAGCAAATCTTTTCTTGTAGCGCGAACACTCCTACTTTCATTTACAGCCGCCCACGGCTCAACACACACACCTGCAGCCCATTATACTGCATGTCAGGGTGTAAATTCTACACTAAACACTGATTTGAAGCTAGTTGGTTTGACACTAAAAGCTGCCTCTTTGTGCGGTCCATAACCATGTGCCGTAGCGTAAGCTGCTAATGAGTGTTTCTGATGTCGAAACTTTATTTAACCAGGTAATCTCTTTGAGATCAAGACCTCTTTTGCAAAAGAGACCCGAGTACAGCAAACAAAACAAACAGAAAGCATCAGCACATAGTGTATATACAGTAGGCATTAGAAACCATTAAACACAAACAAACAAACTCTAAAAAACGTTTTAAAGGGAACATATCGTGTAAAACTCAAGTTGTGCACATATATTTGTGTATTTGTTCCACGAACCCACAAACTGTGAAATAAGACAACCTCTATAGCCAAATAGCTTGCCATGTGACTATTCTCACCTGGGTGCAAAGAGACACTCCAGAAAAGCGTGATGTGTTTAAGCATTAAAGCATGCAAACACATGGCCCCCATTTACTTCAATTCATCAAGACTTTTCTCAATTGTTTTGATTCTCCTTTCCCCGTGGAGGCTGGAAGGAAAGGTAACACCGAGGTAACATGTGGTGAGTAATTGATATACAAATGTTCGGGTGAAGTATTCCTTCAAATAAGCTAACAGCCTCCTGGCAGTAGCTCAAAACTAACCCGACATGGAAGTGACATCATCCCACTCATCTATCTATTTGAGAGACAGCAAACAATCCTGTTTCAAAAAATGTTGAATTACTATCCCCTAAAAATATTGATTTTCAGCCATGAAAAAAATGCTCTACCAAGTGTTACAAATGTCATTCATCTGTACTCAATGGATACTCCAACCACCACAAGGGTAATTCAAAAGCACAGACAAAATGAGGATTTCCTTGAAGTAGGCAGAAAACAATGCCACCTTAAATTACTGACATGCAAATTCCCACAGGACACCCGTTATCAGATGACCTCCTCTGTCAGGTGAAGTATGGGAGGTCATTTGTGGAGGCTTTACAAATTATGGACATGGCAGATTGACACAGGTTTTTTTTTAAGAACACAGATAATCTCTGCAATTATTGCAAATAACATGAGCGAGCCCTGCTACACTGGTCCTGAGTGAATAGGACTTCAGTGAGGGTTTCTCTGTAAACAAGCCTTTGTTCAGATGAACTGATGCAGGAGGCAGCATGTCTCTGAAGACACGGGCTCTCTGGAAAACAATTTACTCTTTGATTATTGTAAATGTGATTTAGAATATTGACGTTTGAGGTTTACACTTTTATCTCATATTCATTATTTTTTATCAGTAACATCGTTTATTTTTTGTCCTACAATGTCCTTGACCTGTGACGCTTTTTGCTACTCTGTCTTCATTTAAAACAAAAAATAGAAACATCAAACCAACGTGGTGTGCTGGAGCTGAAGTGGGACACTGTCTGATGCAGATGTAATGTTTAATAAATCTTCACAGGCAGCAGCGATGCATGGCTTATTTACAACTCGGGGAGCGTTTATCCGATAGGCCACAGTGACGGGTTAACCAGACACCATTTCTCTCATTGTCCTGTGACATTTCACTTATTGATAATATATGTGGATTAGATTAGCAGTGTGACAAGTAATCACAATTGAAGGCCTTAAAAGGGCAGGCCATCAGGTCTGCTCATGGTACAGGATGAAGAGAAATGCCCAGCGGCCACCAGAACAACGCTGGGGTTTCTCTATCAGACGGGAAACACAGAGTTAAAAGGAACTAGGGGCAGATTAGTGCTTCTTTCTGCATTCTGATTAAAATTTCACTGCTGCAGATAAGACCAGAGGTGGATAATAATTAGTTGCATTTACGTGGTGACACATACCCGGTTAGCTTTTTCTGAGTACTTGTTGGAGTAGTTTTAATGCAACATATTTGTTCGCCTTTTGAAATCAATACTTTTACTCTGTATCACTATTTATTATTACTATATATTACTATATATTATCCCAGGTCTGATGTGGCTCTCTGCTATCACGCAGCCATGCCACACGTCTCAGCAGAATAATGAAGGAAGCTACAGCGAGAGATTTAGATCAGATCAAACCTCCCTGACCTCACTTTTTGCCCCTCTATTGGACTGATGCTTACAAATAGTGGATGCAGCTCATGCAGACTTCAGCTCAGACCAAATTAAGCAGCAACTGCGATTGCTTGTCTGTGGTCAGTACATCTCTTTTTTTGATGGTATAGCATTAAATTAAGCATGGCCGTTCATGATGCATGAGAGGAAAACAAGACAAAAGAATGACTTAGATTGTACTTACCTTTCTAACTGGGTATATGTATGTCTCTCTTTACTCATGAAGTTACTCACCACTGTAGTAAGTAGTCTTTTGAGTGGATACTGTTGCTCAAGTAGTTATTTCATAAAGTAATTTGTTACTACTATTTCAGTACTTGTTCCTAACAAGTAACAGTGCTACTTCTTGAGGGCAGTGTTGGCTTCCTGACTCACCTCTGGATAAGACAGAAAACCAAGAAGACGGAGTTAGGTGTAGACGGATGACATGAACGGTATTAAAATCCCAACACAGTCTTCACCAACAGTTAGCGCCTGTCCTTAACTGTCCACCTACTGTACAATGTTTTCATTGAGACACACTCGAGGAGCCAACAGGCAACACTCTGAGTATTCAGTCTTTTTTACATTTCAGTCTGCTGCTGTGTGGAGGGTAATAAATCATGTCTCCATCTCCTCTAAGAAGGCTCCAGACACTTTAATCATCCCGTATTCTTGTGTGTTTAGCCATAATAATTTGGCTCTATCATGCAAGGACAATCCTGCCTGTGATTCATGTGTGAGTGCGAGAGGAAGGCGAGCCGGAACACATCCATGCCGCTGCTGCTGTTTGGGCTTGTTTTTCACTTCCCACAATCTTTTGTCATGGTGTCTATGTTCTATCAGTTCATTTCCTCGTCTCTACCAAAGCAGGCGTCCATATGTTGCTCTTTATTAAGGCTGCAAGAGAGACAATTAGATTGTACTACACTAAACGGTATTTTACAGTCCTATACTGTACTAAACTTTACTACACTATACTATAGTGTATGTAGACCCTATAGAAACCATCTATCCACCCATTCTCTTCCGCTTGTCCGAGGCCGGGAAGCACTGGCAGCAAGCTAGGCAAACAGTCCAGACATCCCTCTTCCCAGCAACATTTTCTAGCTTCTCCGGAGGGATCCTGAGGCGTTCTCAGGCCAGATGAGATATATGATCCCTCCAGGGTGTTCTTCCTCAAGGTCACCTACCAGTTGGAAGTGCCAAAACCTCCAAAGAAGGCGCCCGGGAGGCATCATGATCAGATACCTGAACCACCTCAATTGGCTCCTTTTGGCTTGAAGGAGTAGCGGCCCTACTCCGAGTTCCCTCCAGATGTTGAGCCCCTCATCCTATCTCTTAGGCCATGTCCACATTACTCCGTTTCCACTTCAAACCACATATGTTTTGCTACGTTTACACTGAGCGTCCACACTACGCCGGAGTTTTCGAGCACCGTAAACGGATAAGTTTCTCCGGGGTTGCCTCTTCGTGTGGACGGTCGAAAACGGATACGTTCAGAAATGACGACGCCCACACCTGCGTTCGCTACTTGATTGGTTCTTAGCAGTCATGACGTATCCTTCCCTGATTCGTCACATGTCTATCACGTGACCCTTACCTGAAAGCTGACAAACAACAACATTGATTACCGATCGACTACCAGGTTAATTTAACATGGACAACTGATTACAGTTGTTGCTGACCGTGTTGTCTTTACTAGCAGCTGTTGTTCAGTTAAAGTCTGCATTTTTGTGGAGGAAGCAGCTGTTATTGGAGCGATTAGCGAGTGGTGTGACCAGCGGCGTTATCAGCCCTACGGAGCGGACGTCTGAAGTCACGGTTAGCAGTAAATGCTCTCCAGTAGGACAGACAGCTAAGCCACCAGCAGAGCTACGAGTGAGAACAGCAATTCTGACGTTCCCAAACCGTACACTTTCCCACCCCCAGCTGCGCCTTTAGAATGGATGACAAGGGACAACCCTGGTGGAGGCCAACATCCCCTAAAGCATGTTTGACTTCCTGCTGAAATTACGGACACACCGCCACTCCACAAGACTCCCTGGGCTCACCACAGGTTATTAAACAATGGTGAACAATTTCCTCTGACAGTATATCAAATCTGGGTGAACATCTGTTTAAACCAATCTACTACTGCTACTCTAAAACTGCAATGAAATGAAAACGGGACAGTGGCAGTACATTTCTTTTTGGTTGTACCAAACAGATGCTGCAATCTGCTGTAATGTTTTGAACAGCTGAACAGGTGACGTCTCACCTCTCAATGACTGGAGAGAGAAAGAGAAAGTGAGAAAGGGAGGGAGAGCAGGGATTGAAGAGCAATCACAGAAGAGAAATGTCATATTTGCATATCTCAAAAATACATCACAGGGTGGCCATAAAGGGGCCTGTGAACACAGTTTTGCATATTGAGAGAAATTTCCACTTCTTCACAGAGAGCGCTGTTTATGTGCAATTTTAAGAGGAAGATAAAGGTTGTATTGGAAGGGAGGGAAACATATCACTCCCACCGGTAAAAGCGGAAGAAATATATTTTTTTCAGAAAACATATACGTGACCACACAGTGCCCGATGAAGCCTATCTGGTGTTTGTCAGGAGTGATGTTATCCTGTGTTGGACTCCAGACAGCCTGAAAACTTGGATGTATTTTGATAGCTGCCCAATCCTTTTCGCCAGATAAACCTAAAATATGAAATATGCTGGGATTAAAAAAAGGTCCCATGTTTCCAGCAGAACCATGTGAGTTGGATTAGTGCACATTAGTAGCCTCTGGTAAGCACTGCCACTCAGACCTACCTTCCTCTGTTAGTGGAAGTGTGTTAATGAAGAAGTCAGTGTGTCAGTTCTTAAAACCCATCTGGTCAGACAGCGCCAAAATATCTCAATTAGTGCTTACCCGAGACGGGGCTCACACTGAAGCCCTGTGATTTTGCCCGTCACCGGCAGCCACACTTCTCTCCAAACAACAGAACCATCTTGTTTTGATTTGATTAAAATGGACTAATTAATTACCGTGCGCCAAAGCTATTGTTTGTGATTAATGAGGCGGCAACACCTAATCAGCTGGCAGACGGAGGAGCCTTATTGGCCGTCCTCCCCGTCTCACCTTGCTGTTTATTACTCGACCAAACTAATCCTCACCGGACTGCGCATAGATGGTGTTTACTGGTTCCAGATACTGATGATGTCTCGACACACTCTCATAGTCTGCGGCTGTTGGGAAGATGGTGATAGTTGTTGACCCATATGAATTTGTATCTACAGCCGTGGAATTGTTTGGAAGGGAATGACAGTGGCAGGTAAAGTAAATCAATGTTGAATGTAATTATAGACTGAATGAAAGAGAGATATGGCAATCCATCTGAGAATAATACAACATCAAGGCTTAAGGTTGATTCATTATCATTCTACAACACAAGGTTGCAAAACTAAATGCTAGCTGCAGTCCTTTTTAGCAGCTCAGTTGCCAGGAAGAAATGTTGGTGCTGTTTCTTCTGGACTTTTCACTTAGGAGACTCCAAATCAAAAGTAAATGTTGATTTTACGTTTGTTCGGCTTATTGCGTAGTGTAAAGCTACATAAGAAAATCCACCAAGTGCGGTTGTCATTTTTTACGGTAGTTGAGTTGTTATACTAGTTATGTTACGTTGTAACATTAGTATGTTTTTCTTTTAACACAAACTACTTAACACACCTTTTTTCTAACCTTCACCAAGTTGTTTTGTTGTTAACCAATCGGTTGACAACACTAACGCCGTGACGTGGCATTGTGAATTTCTGCAAGTGCGATATGAGGCTCATATAGAATATATTTGTGAAATGTACTTTTGGTTCAGAAACATTCATGTATTCTATGGTTTGCAGAAACATACAATGCAGATTTTTTTCTGGCGACTGGATTGTTTTGAATATCCTTTGGCTTCTGCGCAGGCACCTCACCTCACTGATATTACTGATGCTCGGAAGATCTGCACGGATGATGTTCTGGGCTGTTTTTCACCCGATGCAGAACCCTTCTATCCTAAGCTGTGCACAAACAATGCCAACATCACTTGAGATTATAATTTCACATCATCGTCTTCCAATAAGTACTGCTGGAGTGCATAGATAAATAAGTAACACACAACAGTAAAATGTTCCTTTAGATGATTGACAATTAAAAAATCTAATACTGCATTCGCCAGTATTGGATGGATCCGATCAACAGGTTCTTCATCTCTTACTTATCTTGCTTCTCATTGCTGCCATCAGACATGGCCAGTCAAAGGTCCTCTCATGTCCACACGGCCGAGCAACACCTGGAGCTGCCAAATTGTTTTTCATAGACATTCAATACAAGATGATGTCCTGCTGATAAGGGCGCAAGTTCAGAAAATCTGAAAAAAATCATTTTGTAGGCAAAGAACTCCCATCATCTGTTTGTTAGCAGACAGGCTATGTATGCCTTATTTTCCAAAGGTGTCAGTGTCCAGAATCTAAAATGTGCCGCCAAAGGCAAATTACATCCCTCAAGGTTTTTGTAAAACTGCATTAATTGATTTATTTGGCCACTCTGGTGCAGTGGAACAAGCTGTAAACACAATGTTCACATTATCACATTTTAAAATGTACAATACTCGATGATTTGTCTCTCAAAGTTGGTTATTACCAACATCCTCTGTTGACTTTGGATTTGACAAATTATCCCCCAATAAATGTGATAAGGTGAACGCTTTAGCAGTTGCATATAAAGAGCAACATTTATTCAAAGTTACTACAAGTGAAAACCTTTTTATATACCAACATCACATAAGGTCATTGAAAAAACGACTGATCAGTGCAGCTTTAAGTGGCATGCTCTTTTTTTGTTTTGTTTTGAAGTCCTCTGAGCTGCCTTTCACATATGAAAGGTGCTTAATTTAGTAAATACTTGTTAACTGAAACGTGTCCTGTATGAATCTGGGGCCAGAGTTATGGCGGGAGTAAAGGACTAACACAGGACCTTTACCCAGGAAACCGCTGTTCTTAAGAAAGCTAAAGAAAATGACTTACTTTAACTTACGTGACAATACTCAGTACTCAATACTTGAAGGATTAACGTTGCCTATATAAATATTTCACACACAGTACAGTGTGTTTGCCTGAACTGCAGAGTTGGGAGCGGCTTTATATGGAGTCCTCTTTACTGGATGTGTACCAGAGCTGTTTGTTGCCTCGGAAATGTCATTAATTCCCTGCCAGGGTTTTAAACAGCAGCGTGTCTACGCTTCACACGCTGACCCCCGTTCACTTTCACTGTAGCTCTTGAAGGGACTACAAATAGGGTTTCATACAGCCGAATAAACCAATCCTTAGTTTAACTGAGTGGCCTTTTACAGGGGGCTCAGTGCCCTTCTTTTTACAATTTTCTCAGTTTTCTGAAATGTCAGCTCTCCTCTGCATGCTGTTTATCTTGCCATCTAATTCCTGTCACAGAGAGAGAGGCCGAGAGAGACAGACGGGTTACCAGCCTCGGTGTTTTTGTTTTTTTAATAGAGCAGTTATGGAGGGGTTGGCCTTTTTGGGGGGTTTGAACAATGTTCTGGGAGCACTCAGTCATTTCTCACTCTGTGACTTTTAAGAGCTCATGACGGATTGGGTTACCGCCTCTTCCACATTAAACTGAGAATGGTATCGCTCAAAGTAGGCCTGTAATGCACAAATAACCCGCAGCCATTTTAGAATAAATGCATGGCCGTGGCAGCGGGATGCGGCAGACCTTTGGGTGAACCCCGAATGGAGCCTTCTGTTTCCTATTTAGCCAATGCCTGTGATCTGTCATATGTACATACATATATACAGACTGCTCTCTACCCACTCTGCCACTGAAAGCTGTTTCTTGTGCTGGTAGGGGGAGAACAGCCAGTCTACCATAGTGTTACACTGCTGCAGATGTATAGGGCCGATATTGGCCTTTTATTAAAACTCAGATCCAGCCCAGTTGGTTTGCACTCCCTCTGACACAATGCAGTTTTAGAGAATGCATTTTTTATTCAATCCGCCACTGAAGTTGGAAGGAGGCTGTGTTTTGTGGTAGTCTGTCTGTCTGTGTGTCTTAGAAAGATATCTCAAAAAGTTACCAACAGCTTTGGCTGACAGAGCGTTCAGTGCAAAGATCACTTTACTCACATTTGGTCAGGAGCCCGATCTGGGACGTCTGCCATCCCGAACTGTTTTTAAGCAATGTTCTCCGAGCACTATGTTGTGTTTGTGAGAAGGTTTCGCGGCATTTTCCCTCTCTGAATAAAATTTGTAATTCTTCATTTTTTTGGCAAAGTCTGTGAGCAGCTTCAGCGCAGAAACACTGGTAATAAGCCAAAACACGTCACACACACACATTTATTCCCACTCACTATCAGTCATGATAGTTAAAATAGCTGTGCCATGGTGGGGCACCCCCCCCTCCCCAAAGTCCCAAAATGTCCTTCCATTTCACTGTTGATGTTCTAAAATGTAACTGTGAAACACAACACGCTGTTCAAACACAAGAAGACGTCAAGGAAATGTAGTTGGGATGGGATCAGTTTAGCAATTGTGACAACATTGAAGCTTTGTGGAGTGTCAACAGGCGTCCAAGCTGTGTGTGTGTGTGTGTGTGTGTGTGTGTGTGGGTTCAAAGGATTGGCTGATTAGCTTCAGCTTTAAGATACTATGAGGACCTTTTAACTCAGTAAACGAGACCATCAGAGAGAAGATTGGCTATTTCTATATAGTTATTCTTAATGCTTTCCATCGGTGCCACCAGTTTGGATTCTGGCGAAATCAGATGAAATCATGCAGGTTCACCAGAAACTCCTTTAGCTCAGACTCCAGCGGGGCCTCCGAAAGCGACCAGCCCACCTCGGGCAGACCCAGATCCGGCTTCGTGCCCGGTAAGCGTCTCCTCCATAGCCAGGAGTGGAGCTTGGCCTCGCTGCTCCGCCGGTCCCCGCTGTGAGCCAACACTGTCATTATGCTGCTGGAGACCCGGGAACCCATCACCAGGCCCATGAATTGAAGGATTGTGAATGTTATTAAGCCATGCTAAGTAGAGGCACAGATCAGATAAGGATTTACAGTTACAAATCACTCCGCATTCATTTGTGTATTGCGAGTCATTACAGCCTCTTCTTGTCTTGTCTGGCATGATCGCTGCTAAAATATTTAGGACTAAATAATGTTGCTTTACTGTATCCTTCATGAATAAAGAACATTGGGGACGGCGGCGCATGCAGATGCAGTGGCCAGTAGCTCCCATGGACTTTGCTATAGTTTTGTTTTTATTCGTCAAAGTAATAGTAATAGTGTCATATTAAAAGTTGGTGTACAATGTTTCCATGATGTTGAATTTTTAATGGTAAGATGCCAGCCATATTATCTGCCCAGAGAATTCACCAGTGTTTTTGTTGCTGCAACAATCAGAGCACATTTCCCTGCCTCTGCTGGCTACTTACTCCCAACTAACTAAACCAGTCAAACCACCAAAATATATATATATATATATATTATAACTGTTAAATTGCAAAGCAGAGACTTCAGGAGAGACTGGAGAGAGACCTCAACAGGCGACTTGGGGCAGGTGATCCAAAATAGCACAAGCTACTAAAGCAGGAGCGCCCCCATCATGTGTGAGGCCACGTTGCCAGAGAAGGAAAAGAAATCATCCTCACTGGAAACATTAAAAACTGGCATGGGATATGCATGACCCAGGACAGGAGGGCTCTACAGCGGGCAATTTAAACCTCCCAGAACATCAGTGGTGGTACATTTACTGGGCATCAGTGATATCGGTGAGGTGAGGTGCCCGCACAGAGCTCAAAAGATGTTAAAAGACGATACCCACCCAGCAACAGTCTGTTCACCCTGCTGCCATCTGGCAAGAGATACAGAAGGAGCTTTTTACCTCAGACTTAGACTCCTCAACTCATCCTCCCTACTCCACCATAAAGGGACGACAACTTGTTCAACACTGTGTTGTAGAATGACAATAAATGAACCTTGAACCTTGAAGAAAAATAATAATGGAGACTATCATCACCAGAAAACTACAATATGTTGTCTTCTTGTTCAAATGTCCAAAAGACTGATATACTCTTTGGGTGTACAACATGACTCTTCGACACCAGTAGAAGCGAAAGGTAATTTGTGGGGCAGAGCCCCAACAGCTGGCAGCATAACAAAATGTGGTTTTAGTGGTAGCGAGTAACTTAAAAATGAATATAATTCTCGGTTAATGCATGACAAGCTAGAGACCATCTTGCAATGGGATCCCACCAGCTGTGATGCCAAATCGGGCCAGAAGGGTTAGAAGTGTTGGGGACCATTTGACCTTCCCCACTTCCTGCACCCTTGCTCGGAATACGGCCATCTTCAACGGTGCTTTCATTTTGATCTCAACTACACACCGGTTGAGAATGTGACACTTGACAGAATCTGGCCCCAGACAGACATAAACATCTGTCAAAGTACTCAAAACTTCTTCTGTGGTAGGTACCGCTACAGTAGGTCTCCAGAACCACATTCTCACACACACACAAAGTGAAAACAATTCCAGCGTCACGGCTGGTTAAAAACCCTTGGTTGCTGCTGTTATTTAACATTATTCTACGGTCTCAGGTCAGTGGCTGATAGTGTGTTTTAAACGTGCTTGAGAGGCTGCTATGCGGGGATAGCCCTACACTCTCAATGACAAGTGCTCCGATTGTGGGAAAACAACAAGAAGTGCGCCCTTGGCAATGAAAGTGGATGGCACAAATGTGATGCAAAGTGGGGCTGGTTGCCTGTTGCCAAAAACCTTTAAAAAGGATGCCTTACACTCCAGCTATTAAGTATTACACGTAAAGGTGGGGGAGATGTTTAAGACAAAATAAATCTAAATTATGAAATTTACAGTGAAATTAAGATTAAAGATATTTAAATTAAAAATACAATGGTCAACATTGAGGTATTAAGTCTCAACGAAGCCAAGTCCTTTATTTTATGCCTATATGTCTATTTAGTCTATTTATTTATCTATTCTTTTATAGGCTTACATATTCGCAAATCTGTTTTTATGGGCTATCGCTGTGATTTATTTGATGTGATTGTTTCACATTTTGTAACTACTTGAAGTCCGGCTTTTTGTCTTCATCTCTCATTAGACAGTAACCGCAAAGTAAAGTACAATATAAGTAAATAATTACTGTAAGTTTGAGGTGAGTTTAATAGTTTTTGTTGTCGTCGTCGCCTCCCCTCTCACCGCCGTCTAAATGCACTGAAGGCCGCAACGGGATGCTCCGTGCGTGAAGACACAATGGCAGCAGGGTTTTTTACTGGCACAACTTGCCACCAGAGAAACAAACATTTATTCTAGCTTTCTCACGAAAGCTTTGATGCCCCAACAATGTAGCATTCCCAAATGTGAGTTACGCCCCACATAATCTTGTCATAAATTTGTCATGATGCAACTTGATTAAGTCTTTCATCAGACCCACATCATTCAAACTCAACACCTCCAGTTTGTAAATTGGACTCGAAACGAAAAGAGATCAGAATCAGAACCGTTTATTTTGCCAGAGTATGTTGCGCATACAAGGAATTTTACATGATGGATGGTGCATAACATCAACAGTGCAAAAAATAGAAAATATTTAAATGTACAATCAAATGTAAAATAAAGTGCACAGAAGAACAGATAACAGTACTTTAATGTAAGTGTAATTTAAAATTAAATTTAATGATTTAAAAAAACTACTAGTTTAGTTTTTTATTATTATATTCATTAGACAGCCTGAGTTGTCAAGTTAAATTATAAACGCCAAAGACTTACAAGTTTACAATGCCACAGCCATGTTTCTCTGTTCTATGATTCACAGTGTCAGCACATGAGAGAGATGTTCTGAGCCAATGGGGTTCTAAATGGAACCACTTTTCTAACCAAAGAGCCTTGAGACTTGTCTGGCTTCAGCTACACAGTTGATTTAAGGCTTTAGAGGAATCTCCAGTTGAGGAATATTTTACAGCAGTGAGCGTAGATCTGCTGCATTTATTCTCTAACAGCCTCCATTGGTGGGTGAAACTAGCTCTGATCACAACAGCTTACTGGGCACCAGCGGGCCGCGCTGTGGATGCAACGTGACAAGATATGAAGTGCGCTGCCTGCTGGGTGATTGATAGACGCTACCCAGGCTGGATAGAAGGAAATTGCTGTTGTCCTTCTTATTTGCACTCATTGATCCATCTAAAGGCTAGAGGGAGGTAGAGGGAGAGACTGAGAAAGAGACAGGGATGGTAGATGTAGCCACGCCGGAAGCAGGTGGAAGTCAGCGGCAGTCCAGAGCTTTTCATTACCCACGCCCAGCTTCACCCCAGCACTGCGTGGAGGGTCTCCTCTTCAGGAGCGGCAACACAGGGGGTTTGGGAGCACTCAAATGCAGTAAAACGCAGCAGAAATAGGGCTGGATGTTCAATATTAGCGTTTATTGTCTGTCCACATAATCAGAGAGAAATGATCTCTTGGTTTCTGGGGTTTCTTTACACAGACTAGATTTCTGTAAAGGTCATATTTTAACATCCACAACTTTGAGAACAGTGTCTACATACAAATTATAACTTAGAATGTAGTGTTGAATGGAATGACAATTAAAGTACAATATCTAAGTAAGCATGCTAAATAATCCTAATGGACCCATTGCTGCACATATGAGCTGCTGGGTCCTTTTTTTTCTGTGGCCCAACCTTAACATGTGATTATCTTATTAAGATCAAATTTGCCTTCGCTATGAGAAAAATTAGAACAATATTTCTCCTGAGAGAAATTGTCATGCAGCAGTTGCAGTACAAAGGGGGGAGAGTGCAAATATAAAGACTGCAAATACAAAATTGGTGAGGTGAAAAGAAACAACCAAAAAAACTTGAAATCCTCAAAAGTGGTGCATGCATATGAATTCACCCCTAAATGAGATCTGGTGACAGGTTTGGACCGGGCTGATGACTGACTGGTCATTTCCCTGGAGCCACGTTGTTAGCATGGCTAAAACTAAGTATGTAGAAATGACGCAAGTTTTAAGACACTTATGTATCGGCTTATTGTATTGTATTGCCGCCTGCAGACGAGCAAAGACAGCTGACTTCCAACAATGAAAACAATTCAATATAAAGAATCTCAGCCATCAGCACCTTTTAGTTGTTGTGACTGAGACTGTTGTGTCTTGGGACGTGATGAAGTCAAAGTTCAACGTTTTTCCGCGCTCAAAAAAAATGCACATTGAATTCGGCAGCTGAGAGCTGTGTCTTCCTCCATGATAAAAACAATAAAAAAGGGGAAACATGTTTTTTAAACATTCACACAAAGATAAAAGAATAATTTCGGCCCAATGATGGCAGCAAGCAAGGGGAAGAGAGTTTGTCTACGACAGGCCTGGTGTGCCAGCGGGGAGTCATCGTTATTACACAGACCCTACCCTGGAATGTTAAGCTCTCCACATCCTCGGCTCCTCATTGGTCCAGGAGGAGACCGGGAGCCACGAAGAAAGAGCGAGTCTCTACCCCTCTGTGTCCTCGTCCCCACCCCGCCTCATCCTTCTCCACCCGCGCAATCTCCCTAACATCCCCTGCAGAACAGTGGAGGCAATATTTTGTAACAGAATCTCTCAGACTATTAGGCACCCAGAGGCACCTGTGGGAGTCATATATCTCTCTCTCTCGCTCTCTCTCTCTCTCTCTCTCTCCCCTGTCTCCCTCTCTCTCTCTCTCTC
>NW_022280103.1:434398-452918 GCF_004355925.1 Anarrhichthys ocellatus | reverse complement strand
CTCTCTCTCTCTCCCCTGTCTCCCTCTCACTCTCTCTCTCTCTCTCCCATGTCTCCCTCTCAATCTATCTCTCTCCCGGCAGCACAGCTGTTATCTCTCAGAGATGAACACACACATGCTCGCTCATACAGTACATATGCACAGAAGCATTCCCTCGTGCACTTTCACCACCCAGACACTACACACACAACACACACCTGCCTTCGGCAAAAGTAAACTCATCTTCGCTTTATTCTGCAATTCTTCACTGCAGCAGCTGCAACAGAAGAATCAGAGTATTGCATGTGTTAAGGAAACACAGAGGGAAGTGACAGAAGAATGGAATTAATTAGGTGAGCAAAGCAAAACACTTCATGGCCATATATCAGAATTTGTGAACTAATAACGAGAACACAAACATTGGTGATTAGCCTCGGTCTCCTGGTCGAGATCGCTTCGTAGCAATCAGCGTGTGTTTCTTCCTTCTTGTTCAGCAGAGTTTCTCCAGCCAATGACAGGGGACGTAACGCCTTCTGTCGGCGGGTTAAGCGGCAGGCTGGTACTCGTGTGGCAGCAGGGAAAACAGCAAATGTCGACTTGAATAGGACGAAAGCGGGACTTAGTTATCCTTCTCTTCCTCTGAGGACGGATCTTCCTGCTGCAGGTTAACGTGGGGGATCACGGGGCAAGTTATCCGTCTCTTCTTCAGGATCCAAGTGTGTTTGTGAACAGTCTGTTGTTCGTCCAATGAGGCGGGGACTGTTACCGAGGGTATTTTAGGGTACCATTGCTGTTACCTCTTTTAGGGGTTTGGCGCAGTTATATAGTCTAGGCTTTTCTTCTTACATGTAGGCCTCTCTCGTTGTTTCCCCAAGATGGTGAAGTCCCAACACTGGTATGTGGTCATGTACCTCTGCTTCCACCCAAAGAAATGGTGGCTGAATGGAATTTTGGACACGGTGTTCAAAACACTGACGCATCCATCCATTTTTTTATAACCTGCTTGGCCTGTTAATCAGAATCACAATCAGAACCGTATATTTGCCAAACTATGTTGCACATACAAGGAATTTGACATGACAATCAACACAGTGCAAAAAACATATTAAAATTTACAATAAAATATAATATATAGTGCACAAACAAACAGGTGTAAGTGTAAAAGTGTATTTAAATAGGAAACCTAGAAGGGATGTGCAGGGGAGTGACGGGTAGGAAATTGTCCTGGGGATGACAGAGTCAGTGAGGGTCCCGGGCTTTGTTGATGAACTGCAGACCGGAATAAGCTGTTCGTGTGGCGTGAGGTCTTGGTCCTGATGGACCGCAGCCTCCTGCCAGATGGAAGGGGCAGGAACAGTTTGTGTCCAGAGTGAAAGGGGTCGGCTACAATCCTTCTTGCCCGCTTCAGGGTCTATAAGGCAACCCTGTCTCTTAGAAATGATATACAACTTGTCTATTATAGAAACAAATATGATACGTTATCAACACAACGAGGAAATGTTGTGAATTAGCATATGTGGCAAATCAGACAAATGTTGATCCTGAACAGGCGGCAACATCCGGTTCTGAAAAGTGAAGCCAATGCGGAAATGCTTCTGCTTCAGCTGGCTTTTTGTTTGTTGTATATTTAGATTGCGTGTTTTTATGAAGTAAATAACCACTATAGATGACGATAACAAACTAAAAGGATAACATTTAGAAGTTTTCAAAAAAAAAAAGAACAGTAAATATTTGCTCCCTTTTTTCTTTAGTGCTGATCCGGTCTGTGATCTGATCCATGACTTTGATCCATGATACCATCCGAGCCGTGAGTCTTAGTATCCGTTGCACCACTAATGTGACCGACCCACACTTCTGTTTCAGCTGGCTCTCTTTTTTTTCTAACTTTTTGTTTGTTGTTTATTCAGATGTTCTAATATAATTATGCACGTGGTAGATGTTTACTGTGAGATTTGTGTTGCATCTTCAAAGTGTCTATACTTTAGTCACAGTCCTGTGAGAAGACAGAGCGCTGCTGTGTGATCCAGACTGCAGCAGAGGAATAGAGCCCTCCTAAATGATGTGGTTATGAAATGAAATCCCATTATCCTGCTACTGGGAGATGTGAAAATGCACGGAGGTGTTTATTTGCTGTCAAAGGTGAGCGTTAAGGCTGCACAATTTTCACCTTTGTCTGCAGTCACCTGAGGGAATGTGGACCAGTAGATTTATTTGGTGGCTCTATTGGAAGATGATGAGTCAAGCAAAGTGTTTTTCTAATAAAAGCGACTTCTGCTACACTAACTTTCACCGAGGCTTAGATCGACATGCTGGGAAGATATGAAATTATCAATCCAAACAGTTTGGTCGGATTGAGATTCTGTGTAAATATGCTGGATTCATAAATGTTTTACAATCTGCTGTGGTGTCCGTTTACTAAGGTGCACTAGTGCAATTCTTGGTACTTTTTTTACTTGACTTATTTTCGGTGTATTCTCCTTTTTATCGTTTGCTTATCAAAATCACAAATGATTTGATTAGCTTATGAAATAGGATGTTATAATTATTAAACCAGTTACATAACTTTAGCACACCTTGTGCCCCCTACAGGACCAGTGCATGCTCCTCTGTAGCTCGAGGCAAAAACAACCAACATAATGTACCACACCACATCAACAACACCCAAGCACCAATATTCAATACACATAAGGCAAATAAGAACTCCAGTGTGCTCACAGTGTCAACAAAATTTAAGTATGCAGGCATTCAAAATCCAAAGAAACTCATCAAACAGGTTGGTATAATAACTCCATTTACCAGGTTCTAAATTCTTTACAGCAAAGTAGTGACAGCATCCAATTTCAGCTCCTCAAATGGAATAATACCAAATCACTGCTATACACCACTTCCCCATGTGCAGCAAACACACACACACATACACACAAAGAGGAAATTATGCAGCATGTCTAAATGACCAAATTATCTGAATAATCTTATGCTCACGTTGCTTTTATTTGTTTTTTTCCTCGAAGACAGTCACATTTGGTGTCAGTAGTCCAGGCTACCATTGGATAGCGAGGCAGCTGCAGGTGCAGCATGATAGACACATTCATCAGCAACAAAAACATTACAATAAATAACACGTCTAATATTAAAGCAGTGAACTACAGAACGCGTGAACTAGCGAGACTGCAGTTGCTACGATTAGTTACTCCGCAATTTGGCTCATGAATAGCTGGCCCATATCTTTCCGTACTTGCCAAAGTGCCGCTATGCGAGTTGTTTAGTTGGCCTTTACGGACACGCCGGCACTGGTGACCATCAAGTAATGTTCTGACAGGTTTTGGCCTAAGTGTTGACATGAGCTGTGATCTGTCTTTCTCAGATTGTTTGCTTTGAATGTTTTTATTTTTTTGAGGTGAGGAGTCATGAAAGTATCCAGTATTACACAAGAAAAAGTAAAACACAGTTTAAAGATAAGAAATAGTGATTTACTATATAGTATATTACTATATATTAACCCTTTATTCAGTATTAAGTCAAAATAACTAATATAATGATGATAGCAACCTTACTTGGACACCAATGGAGTTTTATGAAACAGAGGAATACTCAGGCTTTGTATATACACACAGTACTTAAAAACATCACCAGACATATCCATCAAATATATTTTGCGTAAAATTATGAATGACTTATATTTGTATTTGTATATGCCTCTTTTATGTAAAGGATCTAAACTTGTTTCAGTCAGTGTTTATATATTTCACTAAGGGTTTCTGTAGTGCCCCATGCTGATGCAAATACTGTATCCATTACATACTTGCCATTAGGGGACGTTAGAGAGTTTTGGAGAACAATTGTCAATTTTCGAGATGAATCTATCGATCAACACTTGTGCTGGTAGTGTTCAGAAAATATTTAAACGCATCAAAGTTATCCAGATTACAATAAGTGTCACGATCAGGCTTTGCCTTCTGTGTTCTGTGTGTGTCTTTGTGTAGCTCCTCCCTCCTCACTCTACCTGTCAGCCACTCCCTCAGCACCAGCCTAACTCCCTTCACCTGCCTCTGATCACTAATCAAGCACTCCCTCCTCATCAGCACAACTCCCCTTAGCTAACATACAGGGCTAATGTTAGCTCCACAGGTGTTCACATAGAATCGTGACGTTTTCCAAACATATATCTCATCTCCAACTCTCTGGGTAACTAATATCACTATTACACAACGTTTAACCATGACCAGCTGCTAATCCACTAAATCAGCCTGAACATGGAGAGTATGTGGAGCAGGGCCTGATAAGCAAAGGGTCAATTGCAGAAAATGACTCTATGCCTTATTAATCTTTGGTTGTTGGGAGATGATGGTCCATTACTTTGAGGTAATTTCCAGAGCAGGAAACGAAACACATTGGTCAATCACTTTTATTATTTACCAGCCATCATCATTACATCTCTTGGTCTGTTATTGGGTCCTACAAATCTTATTTTCTCAAATACCTTCAAGACTCGCTACCAGACAAAATGTTGAGCTGGAGATTTGTGGTGCAACACTCTGAGAGAGGTTGGTTAGATTAAACCAAAGCTCTGTTCAGAGGGGATTACTGAAGATGAATTATTTGTAATTACCATTTCCTAATTTGAATACAGCCAGCTGATCATGTCAGTGATTCTCCTCCTCAACCACGGTTTTAATTTCAGCCCCAAATGCTGCCTGTGTTCAGCTCACTCAGAGGTGGCCTGATAACTCTGCCGTCGCTCCGCAGAAGCTCCTCTGGGTTTCAGCTCATTTTCAAATGCTTTACTCATCAATTGTGCCACTTCCCCAGTGGCAGTCAGTGCCACTGTTTAATTTCTGTCTGTGAACGTAAAGGCTGTTGACATGGAAGCATTTAAAGACTAATTGTGGGTAGTTTCAGCCTTTCTCGTTGTTTGTCACCGTGACAATTGATTGCGCTAAAATGTGAGGCTTTTTGTTGCTGCTCTTGAAGTGCTGCTCTTTATTACCCACTTAAGGGCCAAAACACGCTGCAACAATTTAACCTAAAATGTGACTTAAAACATAACAAGTCTAGTTAACTGTGCTTGTCAAAACCCAATAGGAGTGGGCCAAATGGAATATGAAATAAAAACGAAATAGAAAAAAATAGAATTAGCGTGGGGTGTGAGAGTTGCTTTTTTATCCAGTATATTGTGTAATATTGGACCATGAAGTGTCCAAGATGAGCTAAACATACTTTTGGTCTTCATCCACTCTGCGTGCTCCTTTGCAGCTCTTGATTCACTGTCACTGAGGTAAGCTGCACTTACCATGAGCTACATCACTCAGAACACTGAGTAAGAGAAGTTACTTGACAAATAAGTCAAAGTTGACATTGCTTCTCATGCGGGGCATGTTTTTCTTTGACCCATCCACCTCCCCTTCCCACCGGTCCTGTGCAGGTTTCTGCAGTCTTAATACTTCTTGGTTCATTTCTATATCATAATGCATGGGGTATCTACAAATGACAGCACTGTAGATTGTATATTGTCTATCAACACCGTAATAAGCTAGTTAAGAGTCTCTGCCGATATTTTAATCTCCGGCCCATGTCGTCTCGGCCCACGTTGGTCGCCTGAGATGGTGGAAGTAGTTGTGGCTCTGGTGCCTCATCGTATAGGCCATGAGTTCAACACAGCCTCTACAAGCATGGTTGTCAATTGCTCATAGTTTACCTTCCTAGGACCATCTTTAAGCCTGTTTTTACAGATCTCACAAGTAGTAAGATTTTCAGGAGTCTGATCTGAGACTAACTCTAACTGCACTGCTCAAGTGACTGCACAAGTGAAAGGTTAAATGCAGGCCTTCTTAAACTAACCACTTACCTTGACATACAGTTGCATACTGCATTGCACCCTGAGGGGGGGGGGGGGGGGGAACTCAGTAACTGTCTCTGGGTAATGGAGCTATCAGGCCTCTCGTGGGATTGGTTTTGCGATCAACTATTCGGGGTCATCTCTTAATCAATGTATGTACAAATCATCATTTTGACCTGATGATGGTGCTACATGAGAAGTCAGAGGATCAAAACAGATATATTATATCCTCGAGGGAACATGAACAAACTGATGTTCACAGTCACCATATCTCAACCCAGCTGAACACCCAGACAGCCCTCTGCATGAGCATCATCAAAACACCAAATGAGGGAATCTCTTCCGCTCATCCCTCCTGTAGAGTTCCACACACTTGTAGAATATATGACACGCAGCACTGAAGCTGTTCCTGAGGCATCGGGGTGGAACAACAGCTTGCCAACACACTTGTGTGCTCACCAAATTGCATGGCCATCTGCCTATATTATTAGATTTGTACATTGTGGCTTGAAGGTGGTGCAAGAGGGTCACTGCAATCATTATTTCAGATATAATCCTTTGTGGACTAGGAATATCCACGTTCAACTTCATGGCAATCTGGCCAGTTAGATGTTCACACTCGGGTTCTGCCTTTAGGAGGGCAAAACCAAGAAGGTATGATTGCTAATACTGAAGAACAACCTTGTTACACATAAGGATAGCGGCCTGCTATTACTCGACAAACGGTCAGTCTGTTGGAGAAAGTGCTCCGCTGTCCCTGCAGTAGGTGGTGAAGAGGGTGGTCCGGGTTATCCAATATGGATAATAGTTTCTTCAGTGTCCTCTCCACCACCTCTTCCAGATAGTCTTGTTTACCACCAATGATGGAGCCGGCCTTCTTAACAAGTTTGTTCAGTCTATTGGTGTCTCCGGCTCCAATGCTGCTCCCCCAGCAGACTACGGCGAAGTACAGTGCACTGGCCACAACAGACTGGTAGAACATCTCCAGCATCTTGCTACACACGTTGAAGGATCAAAGTTTCCTCAAGAAAAAGAGTCGACTCATCCCCTTCTTGTACACAGCGTTGATGTTGGTCTTCCAGTTCAGTCTGCTGTCAATGGAGACACCCAGGTACTTGTACTCCTCCACCATGTCCACATCCTCTCCAGAACTCTCAGCGGTTGTGGAGCCGTCGTCTTCCTCCTGAAGTCGACCACCATCTCTCTGGTCTTGGCCACGTTCAGACGCAGGTGATTTCTACCGGCCCACTACTGCCCTGTACTCCTCCTCCCGTCCGTCCCTTATACACCCGACCACTGCAGAGTCATCAGAGAACTTCTGCAGATGGCATGACACAAAGTTGTACTGGAAGTCAGTGGTGTACAAGGTGAACAGGAAGGGAGACAGAACAGTTCCCTGTAGGGCTCTAATATCACTGACCACCACATCAGACAGCACACGGCCCAGTCGGACAAACTGTGGTCTGCCTGTGAGGTAGTCAGTGATCCAGGAGACGGTGGACGCGTTAACCCCCACCACCCGCAGATTCTCACTCAGCAGCACTGGTTGGATGTGTTGAATGCACTGGAGAAATCAAAGAAAGTGATTCTCACAGAGCCACCGGAACCGTCCAGGTGCAACTGAGCTCGTTGCAGCAGGTAGATGATGGCGTCGTCCACCCCCACATGAGGCTGGTATGCAAATTGCAGAGGGTCCAGTGAGGATTTCACCTGCGGACGGAGGTGGGCCAAGACCAGCCTCTCCAGCACCTTCATCACATGAGATGTGAGGGCAACTGGTCGGTAGTCATTGAGGCTAGATGGTGTCGTCTTTTTTGGTACAAGAACCAGGCACAATGTCTTCCACAGCACCGGGACTTCCTCCTGCTTCAGGTTCAGGTTGAAGAGGTGTTGCAGGACATCAGACAGCTGGACGGCACAGGTCTTCAGGACCCTGGGGCTGATGCCATCAGGTCCTTCAGCTTTGCCTTGGTGGAGTCTCTCCAGCTGTCTCCTAACCTGGCCAGTCATCACAGAGAGGGGGGGGGGGGTGGAAGAGCCCTTTGATGTTGAGGGCTCACTGTCCATGCAGCTCAGCAGGGTGACAGAGGGGACAGAGGCGGAGGTGTTTGGGAGGTGTGCTGTGTGGAGGAGACAGATGAGGGCTCTGAGCTAAACCTGTTGAAGAAAGAGTTTAGCTTGTTGGCCCTCTCCAGGGAGCCCCCTGGTTGTCTCCCTCCAACCTTGAAGCCAGTAATCTGCTTCATCCCCGTCCACACCTCCCTCACATTGTTCTGCTGGAGTTTGGCCTCAAGCTTCCTCCTGTAGGAGACCTTGCACTCTATGATCTTTATCTTCAGGTCGCGCTGGACTCTCCTGAGTTCGTATCTTTGATGGTACCAATGAAGAACAGCACGCAGCCATCTCATCTTTTTGATGATATCTACCCCTTCCATGACAGTATTACACGATCAGAACAACTGACATAGTATAAAGATCATGAAAGTCCAGTCAGGGTAGAGGCTATGGTGGATGGTACCAAACCTTCACCCAGGAAACTACTGCTCATGCCCTGTGAGAAACCAAGTCAACAGTGACTTATTTAATCAAAGTTTTGTTATGTAACTTACTAACGTACTTAACTAACGCCGCGTACGTGAGTAACGTAACAAACATACTCATTTTAAGTAACAAAGGTAACTATTTGAATCAAAACAATGATCTTTTCCTGACTCATTTTGTTGCCAGTACTTAACCAAGTAAACCTAAAAATTAAGTAAACATACTCTGGTTTATGAATACGTCTGATTTGTTTTGAAAGAATCTATGCATATAACGAGGAAACCGACACGTCGTCCCACGTCCAAAATGGGCACGAGAACGGAGTTTGAAGTGTCGAGCCAATGCCCAAACGTTGAAATGAGAATGTGTTGGGCGAGCGGATGGTCCCGTCGTTGGTCCCCACAGAGCACAAAATCAAACCAACCAGCATTGTTTCTTTTAAAGAGTTCAACCAAACAACGAAAGACGTGTGCTAGCTGCAAAAACTGCAACTTTGACACAACCAACAAATCAGCGGCATCTGGAGCGGAGAACAAACCGCATCTGTTCTTTTACCTCACGTCTCACCGACAGTCATCAGTTCACAACAGCACCGAGCGACAACAGGTTGTGGATTATGACTTTAATGAAGCATTACTATGTCCCCGCCACCTCCGGCTTCTGCTGCTGTATGCTGGGAGAGAGAGACAGAGGAAGGTATGGAGAATGGAGGGAGAGATAAAGGAGAGGGGAAAGCACTCTAACATACGAGGAGACAAAGAGAGATACTTGCATCTCCTCCAGTTGAGCGGGCTCTGGAGGTTTAAATGATTGTCGTGGGGCAGACGTCGGCTGCACTCATATTAAACAACAGCTTGTCTGCAGAAATAAGCTGCAGGGCTATTGGTTTACTCTCCATCTCTGTCCCTCGCTTCTTCTCCTACCCACTATTTGGTGTGTGTGTGTGCATGTGCAGAGATAATTGTGTGTATGTATTTGTGCGCATGTATCCGCGGATGTGTGCTCTGCATGCATGTGTATTTATTTCTGCATTCGCTTGTTTCGCTTTTTTTGGTGTTCCTTGTGCGTGTTCATGAACAATGTGTGCACACTTGGAAATGCTTTTGTGTGTGTGTGTGTGTGTGTGTGTGTGCATGCCACAGTGTACGTGTTATGGGCTTTTTCCCAAACACACACAGTGACTCCCATGTGCCCGGCTATTGATTTAGAAATGACCGGCCTGCTCACTCACACCATCTGCTCTGCTAACGAAGAGCGACGGAAAGAGAGTGGGAGCGAGGCGGTGAATGAGATATTATCCCAGTCTCTTCTCTCTCGTCTCTACAGCATCTAAAAAAAAAAAACCAAAAACGAAGCAAACAATTAAAAGAGAAAAAAAAGGAACAGAGCGATGGCACGTGAGCTGATGTTGATGTGACGCTGCCGCTCTGATGAAGAGATTGCAGGTTGACCAGCAGGGTCACGATGGAGAAGCAGTCTGAACATTTAAGAAATAGCTGTGGTGTGTTACTTTTGAAAGTCTAAAATAGAACACGATCATGAGCTTGATACGAGATACTAGTCCTTTTATGCTTGTCGTAGTAAAAAAAACGACATCAGTTTACTCTATTTCCAACTGGTATTAATCTGTATTTTTAGATATTATCCACTTAATGAGATCTGGTTGATGTTGTGACCAGATCTCATTATAGAGCGGACTGGTTGGGCCTCGCTTGCAGGTACACGCAGAAAGGGAGCACCGAGGCCTCACAATAAAAGCTGCCACCTCGGTCCTCTCTCTCCATGCACTTTGTTTGCTACCTTTTCCCCACCACACATCCATCCACTCACATCACTTACTGGCATCCACATCTTGTTTCTTTTTGCTATTTCGTTCACTTCTTTTGAAATAGATCTGTTAATGTAAGTGTTTTTCTGGTGTCTGTCTCACCCCGCTTCCTCTTCATCTTAGTATAGCAACATGAAAGGGATAGTTTCGATTTTGTGAAGTGTAGTTGTATGAGGTATTACTGCAGTAGATGGAGTTTGTAGAAACAGACAGGAGTAGCAGCACGGCGTTTTATTTTTTGTTGGCTAAAATCAAGCAGCCGCCTCTGGTGCTGGGAAATCAAAGTGAAAAACTGCAGTTCCTCACATCGCCACTTGAGGCTATGTCCATATTTAATACACTATATGGTTAAAATACATTTAGCTGCTGCCCCCTGTCTACAGCTGTACATTACTTTACTCCTGTCTGTTTTTTTCTAAACTGGGCGTGTGCCAAATGTCATCTGCTGACTGTATACAAGAGGTGGACGAGGTCATCGTGACGTTACCTGTTTGTGGACAGCCTTGATTTCACCGTCGCCATTGTGTTTTTTGCAACCAATGAACAGTAGTTACTATATTTGGAATGTGGAGTGACGTAGAGACGTCGTATACGGCTCTGGTAGCGACCTGTCAATCACAGTAGCCCCGCCCTAAAACATACCCTGCTCTATGGTCTGTTTGACTCTAAATGGACCATAAGTTACTAAATGAACATCATACTGTATTGAAGAAGACTTGAAACTAGAGATTGAGACCATAAACTCATGTTTCAATGTTTACTGAGGTAATAAATCAAGAGAGAAGTAGAGTCATTTTCTCATAGACTTCTATACAATCAGAGGAGTCGCCCCCTGCTGGTCATTAGAGAGAATGCAAGTTTAAGACACTTCTGCATTGGTTTCACTCGGCAGAACCGGAGGTTGTAGTACACAAAGTACCTCATACAACCCCACTCAAATAATCCAAACTATACCCTTCAGGCTACAAACAACCCACAATGAAACACTTTCTGTAGAAGCCACTGCCAGACCCATACTCCCCCCACTCAAAGAGAATGTCTGATGTTGAATACGTCATGTTACTGTGAAGACTGTTATCGTGACCAATAAAATGACTGTTTTCCTTTTGTCTGAAACAGATTGAGGAAATGTTCAGACTGTGTCAACACGGCAAACGGAAGCATAGCCACAGCAAATATCTTGGTCCTAATCATTGTAAAAGAGATGGAACTAGAATCACAGGCCTGTCTCCACGGACAGCCTGTCTCCAGCCTCAGTTTCCCCCTAGTCGCTTTAAGAGCTTTTCACAAACGGCCAAGTGAAGTGTCTTAAACTTTGTAGCCCAATACGTCAGTGTAATCCTGGCTGTAAACTGTACTACAGTAGTATTCATGTCAGGTGCTGCTGTGGCCCCTCCGGTCCACATTAGCGAGACCTCCACATCTGGCAACACGTTATTCAGCTGACAGAGGGGGCTTGTGTTGTATGGTTAGTGCGACTATCAATGGAGATGCGACATACAGGTTGTCAAAGTGTGCTTCATCCCCTTCTGACAGGCTGCCTTGAATATTACATGAGTCCCACGGCGTTAGCTGTTAAAAAACTGAAGGTATGTTCCATGTAATATTCATCCGGCAGAGGCCCGTACTGGATCAGCAGCGCAGGCCATAATACGCTTTATATTCACTTCCATTCACACTCGCTACCAGCAAATACACAAGCAGGATGAAAGATGCATTAGAGGTTACGAGGCGCGGTGTCGCATGCTAATGTTTCCCACACAAAAACACACACACACACACACAAGGATAATATCGCCTACAAAGTAGTGCACAACGCTGGCTGGGAGCACAGAGAAAGGTGTGCGTTGTTTGTGTCTTCTTCCTCCTCTGCCGCCCCCCCCCCCCCCCCCCCCCCCCCCCCCTACACCAGTGGTCCGCAGCTTGTTATCCGTTGGAGTGTGACAGTGTGATAATCCATGTGCCGCTGACCATATGATGTTCCGCAAGACCTGCTTCCGTGCTTGTGTGGGTGTGTCCACGCTGCTGCTTTTAACATTTAACGGTGCTCGAATATTTGTTCATTGTGTGTGTGTGTGCGTGAGTGCGCATTCGAATGCTTCTTTTTCTTTTCGCTTATCAGGCGCATGGAGCGATGCATATGCCGCTTCAATCATCCAGGAAGTGTGTGTGTGTGTGTGTGTGTGTGTGTGGGGGGGGGGGGCGTTTGATTTCCAGTGCGAGACTTTGCAGAGGCCGCTTTCACATTTAGCGCCGCTCTTGCGCACACACGCACACACACACGCACACACACACACACACGCACACACACACACACACACACGCACAAGGGAACCACTCCAGTTGGTCAAATATATCAGTTTGCTGACACAGCAGTGCTATCTCACGTGGAGCTCTTAGCATTGGTAATATGTTTTGTCTGAGGGAAACATAATGCCAGAGTGTTTATTTTCATGTATGTGCGAAACATGCGCCACCATTATTTCTCAACAGTCTCCAGATATGGCAGGAAAAGTGTGACAGAATACCGGTTGTTCTTATTGTTGTTGATTGTCTAATGTTATGCACCACCTGCCATGACAAATTCCTTGTATGTTACATACATTGGCAATAAACGGTTCGGATTCTGATTCTGGTTCAAACTGTTTGTGTTTAGACCTCACGAAGCTCTTCGAAATTAGTTTCAAGCTCGAGAGTCACTAACATCAGGAATGTTACATGGATGACAGGTGATTTTAACCCTTGATTTGAAGTTGGCAGTATGATTTGGCACCATATTTAGATTTATTTTTAATCTTTCTTCACACTCAGAGAAGATACAACAGAGTGACTCTCCTCAGTGAAGCTAGTCCTCACTATAAACTCTGTTGCCGCTCTGTCTCTGTCGTTCCTGCTCACTTAGCATTAGCATTAGCTTCAGCAGCAGAGCAGCTGACCATTGAGAAGCTGGATTGATGCTTCTTTAGTGAACGTCCAGAGGAGGATTTAGAGGGTTGACTGTCGACAGTTTTTGTTCTGAAGGTTCATTATGAGAAATGTCCCATTGGACCGAAAAGCCATTTGTCCAACAGCCTGTTGTACCAAAAAACAAACGGCCATTGTTTTGTAGGTACATTGCTTGTAAAATACACACTCTCCGTGCAACAAACAGGAAATCATCAATGTTACGTTTTTATTTTTCTGTACATTTTATCTCTAAAAAACTGATTCAACACTCCCAAAAGATAAAAAGGGGGAGACAACACAAAGTGTATTTTCTATATGTTATTATAATTATGGGATGAGTGAAATAACAGACACTATACATACATGTTGCCATTCTGTATGAATGTAGATCTCTGGGTTTTTGGGCCACTGTAGGCAATGATGCCAATGAACGAGCAGGACTGTTTTATGGAATCGTTGGATATTTGCATGTTTGCACGGTGTGATCCTGATTTATCAGCTTATTCATCTGCTTCATTAGCCAAAATAAGACAATATCTCAACGATTTTCCATATGTCACAGATTTCTGTCTATATCATGATATCAAGTCAATTCCACAGTGACAGAGGAATCGTATCCATATTGGCCACTCCTCATATAGTTTGGTAACATTTTATTTCACGCCTCTACTATTCTCCCAGGACGTTTCCTGGGAAGAACACTTGGTACTAATTATAGGAAAATGAGGATTTCCAGGAAAGAAAAGCTCAATTTGAACTCTTCATTGATGAGTAATTAATCATTGGAAATAAATAATAATGAATGCAATTGTATTCTGTCCCGTGGAAACTTTCATGCTGCTGACCCACTGTGCGACTAAAACACTCTCTCAGTTACACAAGCAACTAACTGGAGCGAATTAATTGGAAGTGTGCTGATTGAACACAGTCTCTATTTGCCCCACGATTACCACCCAATTACATCGTTCATCTCAGATAACGTTTGGAAATTCTCCTGGTTTTCTTCCAAAATGACAAATCTATGTGATACGTATTAATTGCATCTCATTGCACCTCATTTAGATAGTGACTCTGCAACACGCGGCATTAAAATCTTTACAAAAAGATACAGGAAGTAACGTGTATTTGTGAATGATGGAGAACAGGCTTATATAACGCTCACACATGTCAAATGTTTGACATCAGCTTCATGTGACTGGTATCCATGGTGACATGATGCGGGGTGTGTGAGTTTTGTGTCAGCGTCCACACATTTCAATGCACGTAAAGGAGCTGTCGGGTTTGTGTTCTTTAACTCCGTCTCGTCGTCAGATTCCTGTTTCTCATTTGGACTTTGAACTTAAAACAGCACAAAAAACACACGTCACTCATCAAAGTCATTTCACTTCTTTCTGATGAGTTCATTACATTTTAAAAAGCCCGGTTTTATATGAACACAACCTGGACACACACACATGGAGCAAACAGAACAGGAATGGAAAATCTGGTTATGGTTATTATCGTCATGGAAACCAACTGACGGCGAGCCTCTCTGTCTCTCTCTCTCTCTCTCTCTCTCTCTCTCTCTCTCTGTCTCTCTCTCTCTCTCTCTCTCTCTCTGTCTCTCTGTCTCTCTCTCTCTCTGTCTCTCTCTCTCTCTCTCTCTCTCTCTCTCTGTCTGTGTGTGTCTCTCTCTCTCTCTCTCTCTCTGTCTCTCTCTGTCTCTCTCTCTCTCTGTCTCTCTCTCTGTCTCTCTCTCTGTCTCTCTCTCTGTCTCTCTCTCTGTCTCTCTCTCTGTCTCTCTCTCTCTCTCTCTCTCTCTCTCTCTCTCTCTCTCTCTCTCTCTCTCTCTCTCTCTCTCTCTCTCTCTGTCTCTCTGTCTCTCTCTCTGTCTCTCTGTCTCTCTCTCTGTCTCTCTCTCTGGACTGCTGGGAGAATCGGCTGAAAGTAAAGGCATTAGTGTGTTGGACTGGTTCCAAGCATTCACTCCTCCCTCACACACACACACACACACACACACACACACACACACAAACACACACGGACACACACACACACAACGCAGCATGTTGAAATGTCCATGCAGTCATGCACACACACGTAGGCATGGTTTTGGGTTCAGACACACAAATAAACACACTCTCTCTCTCTCACACACACACACTCCTCGTCCACTCTGTGAACACATAGCCAGAGCTCCCTCTGCTGGTGACGAGTGGAACTGCCGCTACCATATAGCTGCCTTCCAGACAGCACCATCATCATCAGCAGCAGCATCATTGTCGGACCACATGATTCGACTTTAATGCAATTCACTTTCAGACAGACAAAACCTTCTTTTCCCCCTTTAAGCATCTTTGAGCTTGTACAATTCATGTTATTCCTCACTGTCTATCAGTAACGTGTGTGTCAGCTTATCCAGCTCTACATTGAAGCTATATGATTTACAGTGAAACCCTGTGTCTTCTGTCATGGTCATTTTTTACGTAGTATATATTTCTATTCAGTAATTTTGCTCTGAACTTTGTTGAACTTCACCGTGTCTCTGTTGTGCAGAAGAAGAGTTCTCCCTCTCTGTTCACAAAGATAACTAACTGTGTTGTATGAGAATGTTCCAGCACCAAGGCCTTTGGGCCGCTTGCTTTGGTTAATGGTCGCTTGTTGTTCATTGTTGTTCAGTCTGAGACCAACATGTCTGTAACATTGGCCATCGGCCCCCACCTTTGCTCATTCTGTATAAAGAAAGCTTGTTCACTTTTTTCTTGGTTCTTCCTCACTGAGACTGAACGCATTCTGTTGTAATGATTGAACCTTCTCTGCGCAGAGAATAAATACTTAAAGACCACCTGGTTTTTGTTATTATTTATTTCAGCATTAAAAAACGCACGCAAAGCGGCTATAGGAATATTTTCCACCACACTTCATGCATCCTATAGCTGCACCATGTCCACTATTCTACACGTCTCGGGCGTCATTTTATACCCATTTACTTCAAATTCAGCATTACATATTTCACATCTTTACACACTTTTGGATCTCTGCTCAGATTGAATTGGTTTTAAATTATGGTTGGTGTTCATCACGACCAGCGGTCAGTTGCATGAAGCATCTGAAGATCTTTCCTAAAAATGCACTTTCTTCTGTTTAAACGTGGTGGCATCAAACGATTGTAGGTGCTCTCAATAGATACATCCTTACACTTAGTTTTTTTGTTTCTTTTTGTTGTGTTACTGTGAAATTACCCAAAAATTACCCAAAAAAGTGACATGACATTTCACTTTTCAATTTTATGCTATTTTTTTATTTACATTAAAAGCCATTTTCATTCTGCAGAGCATATTTGGATGTTGCGCTACTGAATTTTATTGTCTTCTATAGTAGAAAAGTTTTATGGTTTTCCAAGTAATCACTACCCCCCCCCCCCCCTCATCTTTTTAATGTATCCATAGATTAATGAATGTATTCTACAGAACAATAACTAGAGCACAAACGGTGTAACTTCAGAAAGAATAAGTTTCTGTCTTCACTTAATTTGACCTTTTTTATTGTTGATTTGTCGCAATTTAATCAGTTTAATTCGTCTACTTGTTGCCATGACGACTTTTAGTATGTACGCTGCATTAAGGAACATTGACATTCTTTCTGACATAAATATAGATTTTGCATTTCCCAAATTCTGAAAAAAGAATCTACATTATATGTTATAGTCGGAAGCTTCAAGTGGAGAAATACGATTATAAACACAGGGCCACAGAGTTGCAGCAGTGGATGTGATTTGGGGTGTAATCTGAGCTCTTTGTGATATATGTTTGCTGTCAGTGTGAAGAGATGGAAAGGAAGACAAAAAAATGAAAGCAACCCATTCACATTTCTACGAAATAGATCTCAGGAAACAATTATTATTGGGCTCTTGCACACCTGGCAGTGACGGTAACTGTAGCCTTTGTTAGCGTCTGGTCAGTAATCAGGCCCCAGATGAGGGAACTGTTAATTAAATGTAATCACGTCGGCTCCTTATGGCCTAATGCCGTTGGTACACGGCCGCCTGTTATCCCGCACGCTTGTCGAACAACACAACACGCGCTGTTAAACCCTGAGCGACACCGCGCCGGCTGCAGACTAACTTCAGCCTGAGCCCTGAGTTTTTGCATCGCAGACGCTCAGCAGATGCTTTGGATATCCAGGCGGGCTTACGTTAAAGAGATTGGATATTCTTTTTATTGCTAATGCCTGCTGAGGAAAAATCTCTCTCCGTGAGGCTCTGAGCAAACAGTAGCTGAAGTGATGTGAAGAAAGAGCTGCAACGTATCAGCCGGTACCTCCAGAGTATGGAGGATTTTGCCAACCAAGTCCTGAAGGTACCGACAGTGTTGTCTCTGTGAAGGTATCAAACATTTGGTTTACTTTTTACTGCCACCAGGAAGAGAGCAAACAGAGCAGTGGCTGCATTGATTATATGCGTATATGTACAATATCAGAATTAGATTGTGCTAACAGTATTAAAAATGTACATTTAAAAAACAATCTGCAAACATCATTGCATGCATTCACTTATCGCCTGTCTTTGAAAGCTGCCACGCCTTTAATCATACATGACTTTAATCCTTAATATAATTTAAACAGGTGAGTTGTATACTAATTCTACCCCCATAGAGTTGTCATGAGCGGGAATATTAACTATAGACCAAAACCTTTTCTTGTACCAGGCTGTAAACGTGCTTATTTCTGCTGTAAAGTTATACATTTTAACATGGAGGTCTATGGGGATTGACTCGCTTTTGGAGCCATCCTCAAGTGGCCGTTTGTGGAACTGCAGGTTTTGCGCGTTAGCTTCATTTTGAAGCCCCAGAGTTTTGTCGCTTGGTGTTCATACTATGGGTACATCCCAAGTTGTCATTTCCTCGCTCCTCGATCCTCGCTTGAACCGGAAGTTGTTCTGCGCCACGATATTGACGGCTGTCCCAAAGCTCTAAAGTAGCTCTGAGGAGCGGGGATCGAGGAGGGACCTCTGAGGAGCCATGAGCGAGGACCCACGAGAACAGACTTCCAGGAAGTGTTTTAACGGCTGACACGCCCCCTCATTGTTCATCTGTCATGTGATTGGACGCTGCAGCCGATCGGACTGATGAGATTTTGTTCAACATGTAAACAGTGAAGACGGATCACAGAATAAACTCAAGCTTTATATTTGATTCGTTTTCTGATTCAACATCTGGTTTAAATAAATGTTCATTGTAGTCTGAACAACAAAAGGACCACAAACAACTTTCTACATTTATTAGAAAGATTTGTGTTTTCATGATCTGAACTTTTATTATGGAAACAATTAAAGTCAGAGGGAACTGGAGAGACGAAACACTTATTTATATATATATATATATATATATATATATATATATATATATATATAT
>NW_022280103.1:372961-434388 GCF_004355925.1 Anarrhichthys ocellatus | reverse complement strand
ATATATATATATATATATATATATATATATATATATATATATATATAGAGAGAGAGAGAGAGAGAGAGAGAGAGAGAGAGAGAGAGAGAGAGAGAGCCGGAGAGACAAAACACTTTTTACATCATTTATCATCATTTCATTCCTGATTGTCGGGTTTGATGAGTTTTATCATTTAAGAGCAACAATAATCATATTCTGGGTTATTTAATAATGACGTCACAATCTGAATTTCAAAACGTACAGACACAAATAATTCATAAATAAGACGATCGCATTCCGCCGGTAGAAATGGATCCTGTGCTTATAAACAGAACAGAGGACACAGTTTGTTAACAGACTACAGAGAGAAACACCTCTACAGTGGTGATCACTGTGTGTCTTTATTAGTTATTAGTGTTATTAGTTACTATTATTAAGTACAGTGATCATGTGAACAGACACAAACTTATGAAAAGTCTCTCCAGCTGTTAAAGCCGACTGACAGCTGATCCAGCTGTGATCATCAGCACCGTCATCAGAAACAGCACCTGAGGAAAGGACGTCTCATGTCTCTTAAAACATATTTCCTCGTTCCTCTCCTCACATGGTTTCCTCCATGCATCCCTGGTGGGAGGGACTAAGACGCAAGGAAAGGACGTAAGTGAGGGAAACGGGGATGCAATTAAAAGACTTGGGATGTACCCTATGAACTGAAGGGAAACTCCTTCATGGGACAGGTTTGGTGATCCTTAGCTCAGCATGTGGGCTGGGTAGAAACGGGATGAAGAAGAGGCATTTACTATGCTACTATAAGCAGGGATAGTACATTTCTAATGAGGATCTGCTAAAATATGGAAGATTTAAAATTCATATACTAATAATTATTAAATGAAAAAGAAATGCAAAAGGACACTTACAGTTTTTTTGTCTTTAATAACTGATTAAAAACAATTAAATCCAAAACAGTGTCATTAGTGTTCACGAGGAGGTGCTGGGGAGCTTTTTCCTGTTTTGAAATGGAAACAGTTCATCCTTTGGAAAGCGATCATGGTGGGCCCACAGATGGAGCCGACTGTATCACAGGTGATGCTCACGGTCTCCGTAGTTCTGAATTCTGACAAGAAGATCATCTAAGGCTACGTTCAAGCCGCAAGCCTCGATGCTCCATTCTGATCTATTGCTCAGATCAGATTTCTCTTGTTTGGCTCTTCAAAGATATTTTTTTTTATTGTGGCCGATATCAGACTCCAGAGTAACCTCGCACGGTCCTGAACGGACCCACACTCGCAAAAAACAATACCAAAGACGTAAACGTGGAGGCCTCTGCAGTCTAGGGTTTGCGGTTTCATGTCTAAGTTTCATGATGTGCAGTGGGAGCCAGCACATTTGTGAGCAGATGATAACAAGAGACACATTTTAAATCATGGCTGATACTTCTGTACCGAGGTGTGTGTGCGGCTGCAGAGTCGGAGCCAGGACCAGTGAGATTGTGACGGATGAATGGTTTTAAAGCGCAGAATTGTGACCACATTTTTCCAGGACCACATATGCAAGTGGCAATAATCAGAATACATGTGATTTGTGCTGTTATGAAAAAAAAAACCAGATCTGAAGAAATCTGATTTGGGCCACTTTTGCCTGCTGTGTGAACGCAGCCTCTATGTCTGTGCTTTACTGCTTCCTCAACACAGTCCGTCCCTTTAAACTGAAGTCACTCACAAGTCAATCGTAGCTCAACATACGGTCAATAGCAGTGTCTCTCTGGCAGCTGGAGCTGTTTTACTGAGAGTCCGTCGCAGCTGCCATCAGCTCGTGTCAGCGGCGATAGGCTCCACCCATAGCTCCGCTCCCTCTCTTTGATTGGACAGTTGACTGTTTTTCATGGTGGCATGGATGATGAAGCTCCTCTTCCTCTCTTGATGCAAACCAATGACAGCGCTTTACATTTAGATTTACATTCAGGTCTGAACGCTGCTTTCTGCTGGATACACCTCTTCACTTCACTTCTGTGTTGTTACCTGATCTGGTCCTTCGTGCTTTCATGTGCTCACATCTGTACATAATCACATATGCTTTGACAGATGTCTTCTGCAAGAAATACAGCTTGGCTGTTTTTGGCAACCAGCAGGAATTTCACATTTAAGATAAAGCAATTAGTATTTCAGAAATCTTTTGACACAGACAAAAAACTCTATGTCAACTTACCATTATTTTTTTGGGAGCTTTCAATTGCTTTAATTGCCTATTTAGCTTTGGTCATCATCTCCATCAAGACTGCAGGATGCAGTTGAAAGCTCCCAGTTGAAAAAAGCTAATAGGTGTTATTCTTAACACCTATTAGCACCTAACACTTATTCTTCACGTGTCTTTCTTTTTCTTGTTAGACTATTGCTTCAAAAGTCAAGAATCAACATGCGTGCACAACAGAAAATCTTCCCTCAAAACCAAGATTACTAACAATTCTGAATGGTATTGGAATTTAAGCAGATATTTTGTGATATTGAAGAATGTGACTGTTTTCACAGAGAAAAGAAGCACAAATCAAACCAAGAGAAATGCTGTCTATGCGTACCAATATCCAGTTGTTAAGAAAAGACCGAAGACTAACTGCATTGGTTGGATTTGATGGAGCTCAACAGTAGCTGAATGCACTGAGCTCAAAGCACCACACGCAAGCAGCCATCCACATCCGCCCGTCAGACGGGGAGGGGGAGGGCCGGTTTGTCTCTCCGTGTGACGCTGCATCACGCTGGGCTTCGTGGCGTCTCTCGCCGTCTCCGCTGCCTCACCGCGTTGATTACAAATAGCCTGCGGGGTCGGAGCCCGGCCTCGCTGTCTCCTTCTGGGAAGGGGGATTTATTTTTTCTGGGTGGGAAAGCGAGAGAGGGGAAGACACTCCCAGAGGCTGTTGTCATGCATAACCAAAACCCTGTGAAAGCATGTCCGCTGGAGGAAAACAGGCAAACATGCAGCCCCGGAGAGCCAGGCGACATAATTAGAGGTCCAATAAGAGGGACAAAGATCCCTGACTAAAAGGGGATGTTGAGGAACTGTGCAGCTCCCGTGGCTGGAAGTGAGATGACCACGAGTGCAAACAGCGATGTAATCGAAACACACCGACGGCTCTGTTTGTGGATCAGTGGAGCACAAAGTAGAGTCAGAGACACCTGTCACAACGCCACGGACTGAGGTTCTGTAATCTAATCAACATAAAGCAGAGGAAGTGTATTACCAGTCGATATGTTGGAGAACGGCGGGAGCTGACTCTAACCACATCGTCATTCTTCCTGGTTGAAGCAGTTTGGTGATGGATGGGAGTCAGAGGTCCACCAACCATTTTAGTAAAGGATAATTGCTGGCACTGTTACACAATTATTCACAACTGACTGATCTGATACATTTAAAGAATCCGAAAGACAGATGTTCTCAGTCAACTTCTTACTTGGAATGTAAAACCGAACTGTGAAAAAACGGACCGTTCAATAACGTACAAACCGAACTGTGGGCTTGTTAAACCGATGCACCACTGCTAACTGCAGGCCCGTTAATTGTTTCGTGAGGTGCCAGAGACATAGATGAGGCAATTATCTGAACATAGGCCTACTTGACCATTAAGTAGCCTTATTTCATGAGTAAAATCAGGGATATGTTATACATAAAATATAGAAACATCACATTACTATCAATCGATCTAGCTATTTCTGTATTTTGGAGTTAAAACTCATCAGAAATGGTTATGCTGCGCCACAACTTCTTACCCTAGAGTGAAGAAGTACATGAGCACATCATGTTTTTGCCGCAGTAAGAAACGTTTTTTTATATTCCTTTCTTTTTTGCTCTGTACACTTCTCGACGGTTTGGGAAGAGCTCAGTTGGAAAAAGGTGATGTACTGTGAAGCTAAGTTTGCAGAACAGAACAGAGCGGCACTATAATCAAACATAGGGCCCAACAAATAATCAGACAAATGATCAATAAGACAGATTTAAAGAATCCACTCTGATGGCTGAGGTGGGAGAAGTCACGGATGGATGCCAGGCAATACCATCGTGAAAGTGCTGAACTTTGAGGCAATAGAGAGATCAAAAGAAAAGTTATTGCATTAGATGTGTCGCATCATCCAATTTTAAATGACCACATGTGTCTGCAGCAGGGGCTCTAACGTCTATCAGGTTAGCAACTGGGCTGTTTAAGACTTAGCAAGCTAGGTGGTTAGCAAGCTAGGTAGCTCAGATGTCAAGTTGCTCAATAAGTATGTGCTACAAGGCGCCCGCTAAATGAACGACGGGTCACATGACTAACAGTCTCAAGCACATATTGGGAATCTAAATGGTTACTTTCTCACATGAAAACATAGTAAAACTAAATAAAGTGGCATATTAACAGCTTTTAGTGTGGCTCAAAATCTTAAGGCACCCTGACCCAATGAATTGTGGAACAGTTCAGTATGTGCAGTGGCATTTCTCGCAAACACAAAAATGTACATAGTACGCAGTGTGAATGCAGCATTTACTGCATGCTTAGTATGAATAGTCTATAGTCAGCGTATGATTGCATTGTATGATTTATTGCAAAAAAAATAGTAGGGGGCCATCTTACATGCAGTCAAGTTCACACCAAGAATAGTGTACACAATGAAAACCTACTAATAGACCAGAGCCCTGCCATCCATCACGCCCATCTCAAAACAATCTGAGAACATAAAGTATTAATTAGAGTTTGTTGTAATGATTTCTTTGTTGTTTAATTGAACAAGTAGAATGAAGCTTGAGGTTTGGTCTGTTTGACGTAATCTGCATGTTATAGACACGCTGAACAGTAAATATGCCCATGTGCATTATTTATCTCCTGTATTAGCGCCCCGTCTCTTCACTCACTTTGACAATTTAATTATAGAATCATCAAGACTGGTAAATCATACACAAATTAAGCTAAATAGAACTGTCAAAGGATGGACTCTGATGAACAAACAATCCTGCAGCAACTCTCCTGGAAATAATAAATGATACTATTGTAAGTTGACTTGGCTGGATGACAATTGCGGTGCGCAGCTTCACTAACAGAAATGGATGGACGCGCTGCTGTAGCACTGCATTTTCCGTTTCTTTTACTTTCAACCACTGTTTAATTATCTCCACCAGGAGAATCATGCGATGGCTGAAATGAGTGCGTCCATGAGTGAGTGAGTGATTGAGTGAGTGAGTGCACCTCTGTGTCTGTCCACAGCTATTCTTGCATTATGCTGCAGAAAACTGCATTATATTTTGGGTGCCGAGTTATGGCTGTATGCTCAACAACCTCCCGAGGTTGCAGTGACTCATACTTTCTCAAAACACCTTTTATTGCCTGTTTTATAATGCCATTGATTTCCTGCTGATGCCTCACTCATTACTCAGGTAGGAGCCGCTAGTGATAACACAGCTGAGTGCATCATCGAATCCCAGCCCCCACTCTGTGGCCAGAGACATAGTGGGCAGAAACCATCAACTATATGTCTATGGGGAAAACAGTTTGCCCCCTTTTATTGTTTTGGTAGGTGTGTTTGGCTAACTGCTAATGGAACTACACAGTTGCTGCTCTGCGGCCAGAGACACAGTTATTCAGTGCCTTTAAATTGGGCATCAATGTGATGACATGCGATTGTCAAAAAAGTAGACTTGGGGCCTGAACAAACACTTCAAGTGGCGGTTACAACCTGTGAGACAGAGCCGAGACACGTCCTCTGCACAGAGTCGGTGCAGACGTCTGCATAGGTTACAATCAGAGCATATCTGTTGCATGAGATGTGCGAGGGGAAAAACATGTGTGATACACTTGGTTAGCCAATTGTTGGTTGTGTTCGTTCAATGACGTAATACAGCAGGAGTCATTGCTGACACACCTGGTGGAGATCTGCCCTCCACTGAGAGCACTCTTCTGATGATGCTGCTGCATGTTGTTGCTCCAGAAAACCACAACGGTAGGCAAAGTTAGGCCCTGCTGGTCGTGGGATCCAACTTGAATTACTTTCTGTAGTAAATGACCTCCCCTGGTGGTAATGATGTGGTTTGAGAGGCTTGTCAAAGACCACCTCCTCACCACCCTGACCCAGGACCCGTTGCAGTTTGCATACCGCTCCAACAGATCCACAGACGATGCAATAAATCCCTCATCCACACTGCCCTGGCTCACCTGGAGAGGGGGGGATTATGTTTAAATGCTTTTGTTTGTGGACCCCAGCTCCGCGTTTGACCCAATCATCCCTAAGCTTGAAGAACTGGGACTCAACTGGGACTCAACTCCACCATATGCTGCTGGATCTTCAACTTCCAGACTGGCAGATCTCAGTATGGGTGGACAGCTAGACTGTATTCTTGTTGCCAGTGTTAATGCACTATGTGAGACACTTTCCCCAGCACTGATTTCACTATACTAATGACTTAGTGTTCACATGACCTCACCAACACACATGTTTGTAATAAGTATATAGTAATAATAATAACAATAATAATAATAATAAATAGTGGTTGTGGCTCAAAGGTTGTCCAGTAATCGGAAGTTTCGCGATTCGATCCCGGGATCCTCCCGTACGTATGTCAAAGGCACACCATTATGATTTTGATATGTTCTACTATATGTTCCCTCTAATATCACCAATCATAACGCAATTGCAATATCAGTCAAAATAATCGCATATATTTTTTTCAAATTGGTTTAGCCCACTAAGTAACTAAACTGTCCGTTTCCTGAACATGGTAATTTAGTTATTCACTCAAAAACATAACCTGTTTGATTAAAGCTCTTTCAGTATCATGTACTTGATGATAATGCTCAGTTCACACGTAGAGACTGTACATTTAATGAGGCAGAAGAAACATTTGTTGTACTGTAGCAGTTTCCAGCTTTTGGGTAGACACCGTGACATTTGTGGAGAATAAAGGCGACGCTGAGGAAACCGTTGACAGGCTGTCTGAAAGGAATCCATCTTTGTATTCCTCCTCTCCTCATAAAGTGCTGTATCCATTCAGCCATATGCCCTGTATGCCCATAAATCCCACTGGCAATTTCCTCCCCTCCCTCCTGTCTGGGACCTGCTCTGTTTGGCTCCTGTTACTGCTGCCTGTGTGCTTCCATATAGGTAAGATGTAACATCTATTGTTTGTTAAGGAAACAGTCACACAGCCATATTATATCTTGACTCTGGCAGATGAAATGCACATAAAGAAAACCCTAAAAGAAAGCAGTCATATTTCCATGTTTCTAGCTGTAATATTCCTCTCCCTGTGCTGCTTTCATTACAGACGTGCCATTTGTGAAAGGTGCTCGACATGTCAATGGGATTTTGAATAAGTCTTTTTTTTTTTTTTTACTTCTGGAGCAGAAGTAGAGGGTGTTCCAGCTTTTACTTCAGTTCTGTGTGTGATATGTGGATTTTTACAAGAGAAGTTTTTTTGTTTGTTTGAGAAACCTTGTGGTATGTTTGCAGCCTGTCTTATTGTCTGACGGCCGCAGCTTTGGAGAGATGATCGAAAATAAGAAAGAGGGAGATGCAACAATGGAAACCTACTGGATCTGAACTAGACCGGACGTTGACGCCACATTGGCGCCCCACTGCTCGGATCTCTCGACCTGTTTGATTTTGTAGGGGTGGGCGATATATGGAATGTACTCGATGTATTGTGGCTTGTCTACGTGGGATGTTGTTTGATGGTTATGTGGCGAACAAATTGTGGAGTCATTTTTCTCTCCCCCCTCTCAGCAGGGATGAGCGTGAATGTGCGATGGAGGGAAGCAGAGGAAAGAGCCCGGTGAAGTGCCAAATCGAGTTTGTACGTGTTGAGTTGGGAGTTTGCCAGCCTCCACCTCAAGAGATACAGTCGAAGCAGCCCCCGCGTTGTTTTGCGGGGAAAACAATAAAGTAAAACGACCAAGAAGTGACTACGACATAAATGTGTAAATGTTCCGATGAGTGTGTTAGTCTGTCAATACTAAATAAATGAATAGAAACAAATTAATAAATATTAAATAATAAATGAAATGACTGATCTTTTTTTTTTACATCTGTGTGCAAACTGTATTTGAGAGAAAAATGTTGATATCAAATGTAAAATATTCAAAATTTGTCACACTTAAAGAATACATTTCAAAAGACAATCTAACTTCAAAATGACAGCACAGCACCTCGGAGTGTTCAGATTATGAGCAGGCTGCATGATCACACATCAAAAGGTTAAGTCAAACAGTTATGTTTTGTTTTTTTAAATGTAAATATCGAGATATATACGGTACGTACTGTATATGAATGCATAGCCAAAACATATTGGGATATTATTTATAAGCCATATCTCACAGCCCACCTCCATAGCGATGTAGCTATGCTCACAGATCTAAAGCAATTAACTTTGTTAGAACAATGTTATTACAACAGATACAAATGATAGCTAAAACTACGAAAACAGGGCTGTAATAAACCATTATCTTTATTAATTTAACTGTCAGAAAATACCCGCTTTTCAGTGCTGCACAACGAGATTTAATTCAACCAAACAGATTACTTTTTATCTCGAGAGCTTCCCCTGCCTTCACGAAATATCCCAATTAGTAAAACCCTTCTATGTGTTGGCCAAATACCATTAAGACATCGGTGTCAATGGACCAGTTATATTTGGAGGCTTCCTGCTAGACTCCCCGGTTTAGAGTTAGAACGCAGCGGTGCCATAACGAGATAAAGAGACGCGAGTAAAGAAAGAAGAAAAAAATCGGAGAGAGTGGGTGAGGCAGAGAGGGGGGGAGCAAGGGCGGCTAAAGGAGCAGTCAGATTTATAGCCGTGTGAAGGTGAGATGGATGGCTGTTTGACCAGTGGGCTGCTGAAAATGGCCGTGCAGCCCTTTATGGTCCAGGAGAGAAAATGAGGCGGCTCTCCCACACCTATCCATCACGACCATTTAGTGGCTCATTGGGGCCAGTAAATGGTTGTAGGTGTGTGTGTGTAGGTGTGTGTGTGCTCATGTGGACATTAGACGATTATGCCCCCCTGTCTTAATAGGTGCCTGTGAACTCCATCACGGAGGATGTCGGGTGAAAGGTGGAGCTTTAGTACACAAGTGGAGCAGGCCGTCAGAAACCGCAAGCAGCACCGCCGGGGTCCAGATAGATATGTTGTTGTTGTTGTTGTTGTTGTTGTTGTTGTTGTTGTTCGGGTTTGTGGTCACAGAGACAGAAATCCACAGCTGATGAACACCGAAAACATGGCAGGGGGACATTGTGCTCACCGTAGATCCAGGTAAAAAGGAGCAGGTGAGGCTGTTCTGCTGCCGATGATGACTGCTTTACTTCCACTTTCTTTCTTCCTCTGACACTGAGCCTTTTCTTCTTCACTGCAGTCTTTTCACCTTGTAGTCATTAAAAGTACACCAATGAAGCCCCAACTACAAATCCAACTCTTTCATATTGTTAATGTGTGTTTAGATCTACCATGATGTCAACTTCAGAGGTACCATGACTGCATATGAAGACAATAGAGACACCTGGACCTGAACAAACCACATTTAGGCGAGCAAACCTCCATGCAAATTTCATCTTGAATGAAACATTTTGCACACATCTGGGGCCTGAATGACTTTACTTCATCAACATAGAGAGGAAGAGTGAAAAAAAACTAAAAGAACTGGGTTCTGCACAAGCCTGACATTTGGCTTTTTTGCCACAGATAAACACAGAAAGCACCAACAAATAGGGTGGCTGTAGCTTGGTTGGTGAGTGGGCGGGCTGTTAATTGGAAGGATGGCGGCTGAATGGCCAGCCCCCACTGGCCCCATGTATGTGTGAGGCAGCTTTGTGAGGCTGTGCTTGGACATGGAATGATAGCTTGTGTTATCATTTGCCGTTTTATGTTACATTTTTTGCAGTTCGATTTTTGTTGGCGAGTCAATCACAACACTCTATGTTGCTTTGGCTGACATCCCGTTTGCCCTTGTTCTTTGCTTTAAGTTGTGTGCTGTACTGAAGCCCTGAACTAGGCACAGCAGCATCAGCACGCTAACATCACAACAGAGTCACAACGCCAGTAAGCTGGTGTGATAGCTTATTAGCATTTGGCAATTAGTGTTAAACACACAATCAGTCAGAGGATCACCAAAGTTATTACAATTCATCCTGATGATGAACATCCATCAGTCCAACAACCAGAAATGTCAACGTCATGGTTGCGTTTGGGTCAGTAGATTGATACATCCGTAGGATACATCATCTGGGGACCATGCATATCTGTGACAAAGTTTAAGGCAATACATCCAACAGTTGTTGGGATATTTCACTCTTGACCAACACACCAACCTTGCCGTCCCTAAATACAGTTGCTATTGTTTTGGACAAAAGTACGCCAAATGAATGGAAATCGCATACACACTGAGAGCTGCCCAATAAAACCCTAGTGTTCCACTGTCAGGCTCTTGGACATAGTACAGTATATAGAACACATGCTGCGCTCAGTTACCAGAGATAAGTCACCTGGCACTCATTTCCACACAGATTAGTTCAAGTTGTTAACGAAGCCAATTAAAACAACTACATACTTGTAATGAAACTGTGACCAGGATGTTCAGCAAGCAATAAATGTGTTATATCAATCAATCCAGGTCACATGATGCAGAGAAGAGACCATTACGGATGCAGAGACTCTCAATAATTGTATTGGCCATTTGAACATTTTCCATCATTTGAATCAAAGAAATAAGGAACAAGGGCAGGGATAACACTGTCGACCCGTTCCTGAGAATACTTTATGCATTTCAGCACAGACAACCCTTTGTGCCAATTGTCATTCAGACTGATGACAGGCTTTTTTGGAGTAACCGAACACTAGCTTTCCCCTTCCACACCGACAGGTTCAGTATCCCCTCTGAGATTTGAGAGAGACCATTTCTCTGCCGACGTTTGCGGGGAGCTGTGACGGAGAAGCAGCTGCTTCCAGATTCAGGTTCAGATGAGTTAAACTGCATCCGTCAGAGTCTGAAAGCTCCTGGATCAATGAAATCACCAGTGATGGTGGATAACAAGCAGAGTGATGTTACTGTAAAACTGAAGGTGAAACAGACCAAAAGCTTCCCTTTTGTCTTTTGGAGGAAAAATATATTGTACAGAGAATTTCAGCTGTCGAGTTTTTGACTTCGTACCATTCCAGAATTCAGGATTGGGGCGGATGGAAGACAATTGACAGTAATTGAAAATTGAAACAACCTTTGACGTTATTATTAATATGGATGCAAACAATAGCCTCACGCCCCTCTGTAAAATTACAGATGCACCAAAGGTGATCATATATTGTACTTAAATATTGTGTTGTAAGGCAACGTATTGTCATACAATGGCTCGTATGATATCTTACAAACAATGCAAAACTTTTGCGAAAACCAGCAACGCTTGTCAATTTCCGCATGTTACTACATGCATACAGTCGTATCAAAATAAACGTCCTTCTTCTCGATGTTTGTTGGAGCAAACTTCATCCTCTGATGAAGACCATGTGATACAGCTGAAAGCTCCAGAACAAAGAAGAAAGAAAGTGTTTTGATTATTTTGTCAGCAGCTGATTCCATGATCAAGAACACTCAGGCCTGACTGCTTTGATACTTTTTGCTATCAGTAAAGAAAACATTTCCCTCAACAGTGAATGTATTGATGTTACATTTTTTAAATTAAACTTTAAGACAAGATATTTTGCTTTTTCAAAATAGCATAATTTACAACATCAGCAAATATATATATTATATATATATATATGGGTATAGCTAATTCTGCCGTTAACCTCCATTGTGATGGATTTGAAATGCAGCTGCAACACTGGGCCCCCGTTTGAATCGCCAATAAAGCTGCATACTGTACTGATATGACTGCTTCTTTGTGACATGGAAATAAAACCAGGCACAGACCTGAAGGGGGGGGGGGTGGTTGGGTTGACTAGAGTGCCAAATTGATTGACTGCCTGGATTGATGTGCAGTCTGTTATTTTGCTGTGTCGGAGACCCTTGTACCGCTAATAGTGCCATTTGTTCATGCCGGCTGTCTCCTGATCAATAGAGAGAGGGAGATATTAGCAAACCCCCTCCTCTGATCACGAGGGACAGCCTTCCACACTGCACTGCTGGATTTCACCGGAGCGTCACAGGAGGGGGGTGTATTTCATTGTTTTACAGAGGGGATAAAAGAGAGATGGAAGTTAGAGAGTCTTCTGATTTGCCTCCACCGCTGAGCTCAGGGTTCCCTTGTTTATTCTTTTTCTTTTAAGACGAACAAATGTATGTTTTACATTTGGTTTTACTCACCCAAACACATTGTGTGTGTCCTCGTGGTCGAACAAATGTGTTGAATGCATTTCCGATTACATATTTGCGAAGATGATTTTCAATTTGTTTTAAATCCTGCAACGTTTACATCCATCTTTACCTGCTCGCGGTCTCACTCTTTACTGCCTTTGCTGTCACATCGCTGCTCTTCTTTACACGTTACCGCCACCGACTCTCGATCAGCGGCATAGCGGGAAACCACTGTGAATCATGTGTATCCTTGTGCACGTTAGCGGAACACAACTGAGACCTTACTTGTAAAAACATTGCTCCATAACGCTACTATTGGTCAAAAGCTCCACAGGGTACATTTAACGTTTGGAGAACATTGTGTTTGTGTGTAAAAAAAAGTAATTGGTCTGTGATGGGACATGAAGATTTACAATCTTCGGTGCAGCTGTTTGTTGTATTTGACCTTCTTATGTGACTCTGGTAAACCTGGCTAATATTATTACACAAACCGTCAGTCTGTTTTTTATAAAGCTTCATCAAATGGTCACTTGCATTTTTATAGCACCCTTCTGGTCTTCCGAGAGCACTTTGCACTGGATGCCAACGTTTACACTGACGGCAGAGGCTGCCACACAAGGTGCCAACCAGCTCATCGGGATCTAATCTAAAGCATTTTCACACACACACACACACACACACACACGCACACGCACACGCACACACACACACGCACACAGACGGAAGACCAACTCCACCTCCTGAGCCACAGCCACCCGCCCTGAAAGAAAACCAACAAAATTCTGCTGTGAAATCTGAGCAACGCATCAGTGTTACTTGATCCTCACACACGTATCTGCTAGCTAGCTTGACGGGGTTGTGCGCGAGGACAGCGTATAAATGATATTTAAAATGTAGAAACTGGTCACTGCTGTAAATAAGCACAGATTGGCTGTCCCATTCCCTCAGGATCACAATGTGATTCTCCTGTTATGTGGCGACATTAAAGCTGTTGGAAACAGATCTAAATATCGGGTTATGTAAAATGTTGTACTTATAAAGGTTTTTTTTGTTAATGATCTTCTTTTGACGACAAAATACGTTGAATCGTCAAGAATAAATCCTGTTTTGAGTATAAAAGGTCTCAGGACGTATCCTGAGGACACCAGCCACACTCTATCGACATGGAGCCTGTGTGGTGTACAGGAGATTTGAGTCATTAAGGAAGGTGCACAAGCTGTGTGACCCATGTGTAATCATATGCATCCCTTAAATTACAGATTGCAGATGTAAATCACGCATCATACCTGCTGTTGCACAATGACAACAGGCATTTAATCAGTCAAATGAGAAGGACATTATACATCCTAACAGCTGCGGATAAGGGTGCTGGTGAGAATCACCCATTACAGATTCTACCTTAATTACCCATTAAAGGGATGTTATTGTGTGCCCTCTTGCAAACTAAAGCCACAAAGTCATTCACACCTGACCAGTGTTTTTACAGTTTCCACGTTGAGATCATTGGCAGTGTCTGGGTATATGGTTACTCATTTCAGCCTCAAGAAAACTTCTGGTAACAAACTAGTTTGGTTAAGATAAAAGGCAAATTATTTAGTTATCTCAAGAAAACAACATTTGTTTTGCCCAAATTTTGAAACCTTTGCAAAATGGAACACCGCCTCGATACGAAGTTGGTTGAAAATTGGCAAACTTTCTGTTGAAGTGATATCGTGGTTGGTGGTGGAACAACTGTCAAACTGCAGATAAATGACATTGACTGGCTGAGAATAGGACTATGGATTGATGGGTTGACAACATCGCGGAAACTGCAATTTTTACCTGTAAGCCAAAATGAATGTTCAGTCATCGTAAAAACATGTCAAACAATTACAAAGATTCAGTGCAGTTCAGAGGACATGTTTTGTTTTGGGATCCTGCATCTATACTGGTGGTCTGCTTTGTAATGAGGACTCCTGCAACAAGTTCAATTAAAAGTGATATTATTGATTACCGCTACAACCAGTGTGGTTCAGTCAAATGATTTGTATTACATCAATCCTGCGGTAATTTAGTAAACAAGACTTGGCCACGCTCTGTTAGGCTATAATGATGCTTTTTGCTACTGTAAATGCTAATATGCTCACAATAAATGTGTGAACCAAATATCATGGCAACCCCACCAATACAATGAACGTCTGTATCAAATGTTACAATGTAACCGTTAGAAATAAAGCTATCTCACTGAATAAGTTAAAACCAAACTGCATGGTAGTGCATTCCTATGGTTGTCAGGCTATTTCACCCCAAACCTAAAAATGTCAAACTCATGGTGGTGCGAGAGGAAAAGTCAGACGATCCCCAAATTAGGTATGATTCATCCTATAAGACCATGAATGTCTGTTAAAAAAATATCACAGCAATCAATCTAGTCATTGTTATTCAGTTATTGAGTTGATTTTTCAGTATGGAGTGGACTGGCATTGTTTTCCCTTGAGCCACGTGATGCATAACAGTTACACCTGATATGACATTTTGTTATATGCGGCCACAATCTTCAAATGTCGTTGTGTTATAGAAAGAAACTATGAACCCTTCATCCTCTCTGTTTTGCCCAAAAGTTTATACTTTACAAAGGAGGTCTTTCAGATGAATTTGAGCATTTCTTGGTAGAAGCATTTCGCATAATTAAAACACATGCACCAGAATCATGTTCACCACACTTCACAGTGCAGTTTCTTCAACATATCACACTATAAAAGCTACATTTCCATTGTTAATGGTTTTTTTTCAATAACATCTGCCTGCAGATCACTGACTGGAGGCATGAGATGAAATGTGAACCCCGGGTCTCAAGGGTTGAGGGTTAAAGGCAATGAATGTTGTGTGAATGTAAATCGCTGTTGCAAATTAGCTACATGTGAATTCAAATTAGACAGGGTTGGCAATTGAAGAGGTGTCTCTTTCCCTGTGCTATTTGATTGTCATGAATAAAGAAATAGTCTGACTGCTTCCTCCTTTTCTCTGCTTTCAACAGATCAGACGAGCTTGCACAGCACCACCCCACTCCAGGACGACTGGAGCTCAGTCGTCCTGCCCTTCTAAAGCTAATAACGCAATAAACCTAATCTATCCTTAATGCAATCACATCTATTCAAATCTAATCCTATCCCATCCTCCTAATTGGATCTGTTGGATCATGTTACACCCTCTGGCTGCCTAGTTGTCATGGTGATGGGTGGTAGATACTTCCAGGGCTGGCGGGGCTGGGGGAGAAGACACATTGCATTCATTGGCTTTAAAGACAACATATCTAACAGGAGTTGTTTAATCTGCCTACAGATGTGTCTGCTGCTGAATGAAGGACACAGCAGGGTCTAACAGTGGGGCAAACGCACAAAGAGTGTCCGTTCACCAGAACTGCTCAGGAGAAGAACAACAACACTGTATTGATGACAGCTTTGATGATAATTATTATAATTTGATTAATATTAGTGTCAAAAAAGCTAAGACACCACCCCAGCTGAATTGTATGTTCAAGTATGATTTTTGAAGGTATTTATTTGCACATGATGTAATCAGAGAAACAGGAAAGACGTCACCATTAATACCAAATAGTACAGGAAATGGTGTTGGCATGAGTGATAGTGAGAAGTGTGAGATTACAATAGCCACGCTGTACATGAATCTGATTTGATAGTCAGGTGATACCCCGCAGAGAATCTGCACCCTTATGGTAATGGAGGCGTTTGGGATACTGGAAGTTGCATTGTCGTGGCCAATAGCTCCCAAGGCAAATTTTTCCCATGAGAAGGGCCGGACTAAGAGCGTTTTATTGACCACAGATCTAGCTGCATTACCTCGCCCGGAACAGGGAAAACGGGGCCACTTGAGCCAGACCTGGGAGGGAAGCTCACCAGCAAGCGAGTGAGCAACATGGCGATGGCAAAGGTGGGCACCAAGGCGTGCTTACCCCTAAGGATTGTAGACTCTGGCAGGGAAGGAACCAGAACTAGATATAGTTGGCGCCTCCTCTACGCATAGTACTGGATCTGGAATCAAACTCTGGAGGGGGGGGGGGTATACTAACGAGCCACCGGCTGAGCACCCCAGCGTTGGAGTTCTCCAGGGAAAACTTGAGGATCGCCTCTATGCAACTGCGAGTCACTTGGAGGAAGGTTCTTACTTGGGTCTTGGAAAGGGTATTGCCTAGGAACTCCGTAGTTTTGCTGGGCGTCGTCAACTCTTATGTGGACACTGGAAGGAACGACCTGATCACCACCTGGAGGTGAGTTGAATCCGATGGCGGGGGGAGACTGCTGGACAGATCTGGTAAACCCAAATGTGTCGTAAAGGTGAACTGGGAACATCTCAGTGAGGCCCGTGTCCGCAAGGGACATGGAATCTGAGTGGAACGTGTTGAAAACCTCCAATGTGGAGTCAGAAGTCCGCCAGCGCCTGACGTGGCGGCAACCTAGCGGCTGGACACCAGCGGTGAAGGAAGCCGTCAACCTTTAGCTCAAATCAGAGTCAGAGTGGAGGGTAACTGCAATTATCGATATTTCTACGTGGGTTCCTACTTTGAGTGACACCTTTCACATTAAACAGATTCTTTAACCTCACTGTTAAAATAAAAATTGGATTGGTGCAACGTTAATACATGTCAGTATAAGTAGTACGAGGACCCATCTATGTCACACACACTTCCACAAATGTTCTAGGATGTGAATTGTAAAAATGTCTTACAGATTGAAACACTTCTTACTTGGTCACCTTTTAAATGTGGAAGGAAAAGTAAAAGATACCCACTAGTACCACACCGTATTAAGATCAGTGTGATTGGCAGCTTTAAGAGACCGGTGCTAAGTAGATGGAAATGGCCTAACACAGACCATCATGACCCAATCAGTGTGAACACAGTCGTATAAATTAACAACATGGGCTGAGTCACACATTCACATTTTGTGTGAAATTTAATTTCCCATACATTTGGGACATTCACAAAATTCTCCTCATAATTATTCATGTCTGAATTTCTCTGCAGGGCTGTCCAAAGGTTCCGATCGCTGGTAATTCCATGCTTTACCAGATTGATTTTCAAGCCGGCCTGAAACTATTTTAGGTGAGATTTACATCGACCAAGGGTCACCACGGGCTGGACCTCCCCTCCCCCTTCTCTCTCTCTTTCTTTTCATCTCACTCCTCCTTTCTCATCACGCATCTCTTTTTTTTCTTCCTGGCTCTCACTCTCTGCCTGTGAAACGACATCTCCAGCCTTGTAAATAATTTAAGTTTCAATATGATGTATTTAATTCTACTCAGAAAAGGATATGAAAATGTAATAACATTTGCATAATTGTGCATTAATTATACATCCAGTATTTTTTTAATGAGTTAAGCGGACTTGGAGGCGACGGACCCCGTCTTCGGTGCGAGGCGAGGTCAACCGCTAATAAATCAGGCAGCGGCGGAGCTGAGATCTGACAATGGGACCGCTGTGAATTCAGAGGGGTGGTGGAGAAAAATGATCCCGTGTGAATGAGAGAAAGTCCTTCCAACAAGCTTTCACTGGATGTGTGTGTGCAAGAAAGAAGACCGAGAGGTTTTACTTTTTCCTCTGAAAATAAAAGCAACAATGAAGAGAGCATGAATAGAACTAAACGATAAAACAATAAATGCTGTACGGTACTTCTTCTTCTGCCTCATTAATCACTTTAACACCCCCAAAGAATTACTGGATATTCCTACATTTTTCTCTTTTGCTGTTCTCCCATTCAACGACCCTTTTCTTTGCAGATACTGAAAACAACAACATAAATTCAAAGACAATGTTAGGTGACTGACAGTTGGAGCTTGTCAAGTCTTGAATGGTTGTGAAAATATCCTTGTTGAATCCTCAGTGTGTGATAGAAAATATCCGGCTAAATGATTAGAAGTCAAAGGCACAAGCCTAAAAACATAAAACTGTAAGGTGAGAGGTTTACTACAAGGTGCATTTTGGCCGGAAACACCCAAACCCTAAAATGTGGTTATGTGCACTGCAACCACATAGATACAGTGGGAGGAAGTTAAAGGCTACCATGTTGAGAAATTAGATTTTATCATCTGCAGCTTAAATTAATTAACTATCACATCGTGATTCATCTTGGATGCATTGCAGCGACAAGTTTTTGGTTCCACGAGCAAAAATGATTTCTTATATCCCCTACCACCCTAATTCCTCTGCCTCCTAAATAACGGTGGCCGGGGCTCATGGGTGTTGTAGTCATCTGCCTTGCTAAACTAATAGAAAGAGAACTAACGGATTTCACAACAAAAAACTAACTTTATCTGGCAGCCATTTCAAAAATATGCTGCATTTAAACTCCTGTGTTTCTATGTTGCAGAAAAGTGAGGAAATAAAGTCAATACTATCCCGTGAAAAGTTTAAAAAATCAAGAACGCACTATCTATACATAGCGGGATAAGCAACACCTGGCAGTTCAGTCCTGGTCCGATCAAGACCCCCCAGCAATAGCACATTGTTGTTTTGTAACCACTTATAGAAACCTATAAAAGACAATCTTATATGTATTTTCGGCCAACATGGGCTGGGCTGAAAGGTGACGGTTGGTTGTGAAGCATCAATCTGCTTCAAACTGACCTTTCAGCAACACCAACACCTCTCTCTGTACAGCCAAGTCGAGCAGGGAAATTGTCAAAACATCAGCCAGGCACAAGGGATATGAACGAGCACAAATTGCCTGTGGGGGGGGGGGACGTGACAAAAAGTGCAACACAAAATAAGCAGATACCGGTGCAAGGGAGGGAAAGGGGGGAATAATCATGTGCTGGTTCTGCATGTAAGCTTTGTGAGTGTCCCAGACATATTAAGGATTTGTCAAATACTCCCTTTATGTGTTTCTAGATAACAGAGCCTGCTGGGGAATGCTAAATGTAACACATCAATTCTACTGTTGAATGCATCACATAGATCACAGTAACACAAATAGCAACATGTTGTTTCCGTCGTTCATCTCTTCTAGCTACCCAGACACAGGAAGAGACTGGAAATGGGCCTCAGGGGTTTGGCAAGAGCATCGGCCCAAAGCGCAGACCATTACATGACATATGAAGCGATACGTCTTCCAGCACCGCTGCTCTTAAATTATTCAGCGGCCACAAACAAGTAGCTCGAGTCCACATTTGCTCACATTTCACCAGCATGGCCCCTTAAAAAAAAACAAAAAAAAACTGCTTGCAGAGTTGGCAAAAAGCCTCACGTACAGCCGCCTATCTGTCTCTCTGATGCACACATCCGCCTCCTCCCCTTTTCTCTCACTCTCCACCATATTTCGGGTGAAACAGCAGGGTTTTAGATAGCGCTCTGTAGGGGCTTTTACCTCATGGCAAGTGTGACGAATCAGTGACTAACTGCTCGAGGATCTAACTCCTATAACCTTAATTCTGTTCTTGGTAAATGACAAAGTCTATCACCTGCAACTGTGTGAAGCACCCTGCAATCATTGCTGCAAGCAAAGAATTACGCCCATTCTCGACTTTGGGAATAGTAAAGTCAAAATGTCTGCTGTTAGACGTGCACTACACATCCTTGCTTTCTGCTTTGGTACATAAAGGGCACACGACTTCCAGTACTGGCACTGAGCAAAAATCATAAAGTGCGAGATTATTCAATATGGAGATAATTCCTCTAGATACTTTGCAGGGAGCATATCTGCCAAATGTGTAGTTTATTTCTAAATGCAATGCTGCTAAATTTCCAGTTAAATTTGAGTTTTTTAAATGGAGGCAATTAAAACATACAGCAAAGAAACTACACGTTCTAAGCTTCATTTTGATGTATAGGTTGCGTTGCTTTGAAAGAATTCCAGCTGCTACACCAGGCTTTTGCCTCGCTAGCTCCCGCACACGTCGCCTCCTCCCCCTCGATGTGAGAGTTTTCCTGAGTGATAGCCGGGATCAGTGAGCTCTGAATCCACTGCCTGCTGTCCGCTGTCTCGGTGGGGGTGGGGGGGACTGCAGAATATAGCGTTTTTCAATAATACATATTAAAAAAAACAGGTTCTAAGCTTCATTTTGATGTAAAGCTTGCGTGGGTTTGACTCGGTGGGGTGCAACTGCAGAATATCACTTTTCAATAAAGCGCAGTAAATGAAACGAGCAGTTAGTGAAGTCAGAGTCTTGTGTTGCAAACAGAACGGGCGTCTTTATCTTGCGGTCATCCACAGTGATATGAATCGATTTGAAGAAACAGAACCGATGCACAGTCATGTCAATCAGTGCGGGTTTGTTTCTGAAAAATAACAGATATTTCTTCTTCCCAAAATTGCTTGTTTCCATCGCTTTATTTGTGCTTTCCAGAATACGAATAACGTATTCGGCTAATGGTAAGTTTAGCCTAATAAAACCCCTTAAAAGCTATGAATAATCTTCCACCACTGGTTTTTGCACAGCGTTCATATAAGGTGGCAGATATTTTCCAAGAGCATGCAGATCATAGTTTATGGCCTCAGTATAGAACTTGTGGTCGGGGGCTGTACATGGGAGGAGATGGTAGCTCCTGTCTCGTTCAAAGATGGTCTCTGGTGTCAGATGTGAACGTCCTCCTTGAGCTCCCTCTGGCCGATGACTTTTGACCTCTTCCAGAGGATTCTGTTAGAGTTTTTGGTCTGGTGTTTACAAAAAGTTATTACGCATAAAAACACCTTTTTGTTGTTTGATCACTCATGCTGCTTAGCTTGTCGGAATGAAATCTAAAGAAGGCTCTGTCTGTACACCGGTGATATGGAGGGTGTTCTACCCAATACACATCATGGCCAGAACTACGAAATCACTTCTTGGGTTGTGAAGGGACAAAACATTCCTTTAAAGTTAGGTCATTACAAACTTTGTAACCTCTGTAAGGGGCTGCTGATCCCCTCCGACGCCTGTCAGCCAGAGTGGAGAGTTAATGTGTCTGACACAGGAGGGTCTTAACACCACCCTCCCACTTGTTTATCTGGCCCATCTCCATTTGGTGTATTACACTACTGCTCACTGATATTTACCTTGCCTTGGGCTCTGGCCAGCAGGCCAATAACACCTGGACCATTCCTCAAACTCAGCCCAGATCCCCTGAATGGAGCAACGTCGATGAATCAATGTCAACCCTGAAGCACATGGTGATGCCCTGATTGTTTGAGCAGGATTAAGAGGCCACGAGCTGCAGTGTGTGTGTGTGTGTGTGTGTGTGTGTGTGTGTGCGTGTGAGAGAGAGAGAGGGAGAGAGACAGAGAGGCAGAAGCAATAGGGCTTGTGGCTTGGATGGGGACCAAGATTGTTGATTGCAGATCATCTTTCTTATCAGCTGCTGAGTGCCTGGATGTGAGAGTGAGAATAAGGGCAAGTGAGGAGGTTTACGTCAACGTGTGTGTGTGTGTGTGTGTCTGTGTTTGTTACCGACGCCGATTTAAGCAATTTCCCAAGCAACTGTCAACTCGTTAATACCGTTAATAAAAGTTTCTGTTTTTTTAACGGGATCCTTTTCATGCTGCAACAACATACGACATTACGTACCAAAATATTCATCACGCTTCACTTCCAACGGATGGATATTGAAGGTAAAACGCACTAAATATGTTGTCAATAAATGTTTTGTTCAGTAGCAATATTGTGGTCGTAACACCTTTTCACATATTGTATCAATTATTAATTTGAAAAGATAAGCTGGTACACACAGATATTTTACAAGGTTTACACTGTAAACTTAGGGTCCTCTAATAAATTAAGCCCCAAATGAGCTTTCGCTAATTGTTGACATGTTGGTATCAATCAAGAACCCATCAACCCTGACAGTAAGATATATTATTGTCATTGCTATGAAGCAATATAGTCTCACAGTGACGATAAATTAGTTCCCTTTTGTGTAACAGCTTGTCTGTTACTCAATACACAAACGCACTGTGTGAAGACCCCCCCCCCCCCCCGTTACACTTCCAGCACATCTGTCATTTGACAGTCTTAAGAGGACACTAAAATGACAGCACTTGAATAAACTGTTTTCAGTGAGCAGATAAAAAACGTACAGTCTCCACACTGTCTGACACTCATAATCATTTCTAAACCCCCCTGTCACCTGCTGGTGCAAATCTTACCCTGCCCATATCTCAACCTCTTCCTGCACTATATGAATATGGCTGCTATTCCAGTTTGATAGATGAAATAAAAAGGCGGTATGATTGTGTCAGTATATTATGCCTTTTTCGAGATGGCCTCCTTTTCTGCTCTTTTATCGTGCTATATAACTTTCGGAGGCACTGAGTTTACAGCAGTGCAGATTTACGGCGGCGGGAGGAGGAGGAAATGTGTCCTTTTATGACGGTGCCACACCAGTCAAAACTGATATCTTCACTTCGACTAAATTATAGAGTCCAGCTAACTGTAATCACAGCCAGAGGAGTGATATTTAGCAAAGACTGGATATTAAAGTGGCAATTGACACATTTTTTGCCTTAACTTATTATTATGATGCGAATTGCACAATGCAATGGCTGCAGGATTATCCAAGGTATCCTCATATAAGAGTTCATATGAAATCTTACAAAAGAGTTACTCCTAATTGTTTGTGTTTTCCTCATAGACTGTTTATAAGAAGTGTACGTAGTTGTCGTGATGTCACCATTGAGCTCATTCTACTCCTGTTCTTTAGTAGCTTTAGTGCAACAAAACAAATTGTTCAGATTGATTATGAGGCTTTAGGTAAATGTGATCTCATTGAATGCTTTGTCAAGATGAAGTGGAACAATATGTGAGAGTTACAGCGACCACAAAGGACATGTACACAGGCGGCTCCTCGCCATAAACCCAGCCATATTTTACATTAAGTATAAGCAGTCCTCTCGACTGCAAGCAGTAAGAACAATTGCTTTATGTCTCCTCCTGCCATCGGAAATGATAGCAGGTGGGTGGGGAGCTGTAATCAAAGGCCTCCTAAAGTCAACAAGCGGCTTTATCTGAGGTCTAGCCCATATTGTTCTGGATCAGACACCCCTCTATGCTACACTAGGGCATTTTTTCACCGTCAATCATCCAGGATCCGGTGGTCACAGGGGATTAGCCAGCTCTGTGGAGCTCCTAATGTTCACACACAGACATACACATCACCAACATCGAGATGGACAAGTGAAGAACCACTGCTAACCAACACTTGTATTCACATTCACAACGTTTGCTTTGATCAAAACATTTGTGTTGTTTTTTACCAAAAATATCTGCTAGCACCAATGCACCAAATATGGTTTGAGAAGCAGATGCCAGTATTTTACACTAACAGACTGTCAGTCTGTGCAGGTCAATTTTTAAGTGCAGAATTGGTAAAGGTTCCCTTAAATTACAGAAAAATAAAATCTAATTTTCTCACTTTCCTCTTGTGGTATCTGTCCATGCAGATGGTTTTATACTCATTTTAATTAGAAGTGTTTACAGGGAGTTCCTCGGGTCAATCAGATTGACCGGGACAATGTTTCTGTAGAAGAGCTGGTGCTGTTGAACTAAATGTATATTTTCAATGCCTTGACTCGGCGGTTTTCTACCTGGTTGATTGGGCTGTTTGATAGTGCTAATGCCATGTCGTGCTCTAAAGAGTGTTATATATCAATAGGATTGACACAAAAATAAAAATGCTCTCAGGTTTGATTCCACTCCTGCTTTTCTGCTGCTGTTATTTGTATAAGTGAGGCAAACACATTACTAACATGTATTTCAACTTTAAAACTGCTCTGTGTTACACATACATGTGATCAAGTCATTAACAGAGGAAAGTAAAAAATAATGCTTCATGTAGGGGCACACAATGCAAAAACATATCAAAAAGTATAAATACACACTTTATTTTCTGGATTTACTAACTTTCACAAAAATGAACATCAATGCTATATAAACCTAAATCCAAAATTATTTTTAGCGGCCTGTTTAAAAGGTGCTAAATTCAATATTCAGAGCATTAATATAGAAGCAAACAAATATTTTGTAATTCAAGCTTTTCCGTTCTTTGTTGACATAACCGGGTATGCTTTTAGTGCATGCGAGTGTGCCCCACTGGTTAGAACATGGCCGCTGCTCTGCACTGCTCTCATACGGCGGTTACAGCTGATAATACCGTCTTTAAGCGTAGCGTCTACCCTCCAGCTCCCCCTCAAGAAAACCCTTTTTGCCCTGTTAGCACTGTTGCTGTTGTTTGCCCTGTTAGCACTGTTGCTGTTGTTTGCACTGTCAGCACTGTTGTTGTTGTTTGCACTGTTAGCTCTGTTAGCACTGTTGCTGTTGTTTGCACTGTTAGCTCTGTTAGCACTGTTGCTGTTGTTTGCACTGTTAGCTCTGTTAGCACTGTTGCTGTTGTTTGCACTGTTAGGGCTGGTAGCACTGTTGCTGTTGTTTGCACTGTTAGCTCTGTTAGCACTGTTGCTGTTGTTTGCACTGTTAGGGCTGGTAGCACTAGCTGTGAGCCGCCGGCTCAGTTGTCACCATTTTGAGAGCCGTGGGAGGCAATAGATATGCTCTGAATCCCGTTTTGACAACCTTTAATTATAGCGTGTTTTCAGGAGAATATTATCTGTTGATAAAACAGTTAAGGCTTTATGAAAAATGTTCATGCATACGTGTGCTCTGAACATAATGTGGCATAAGAATCAGTTTAGGTTAAGAGTCACGATCAATTCTACAATTTTACAATTTAGTGCAGTCATGATCACAATTTATTGGATCAAACCACATCGTATCCATTCTATCAGACATGGACCAAAATAAAGACCAATATCAGCCTCATGTATTGGTCTAATAACCCGCGCTGGCGCACACACACGCTCGCAGACTGTATAAAGCCCTCTCTGGGCCAGCCAGAGGCTATCGATCGTCTGGCTGTGCCTTGGGATGAGATTCCCAGATAAAGCAGCGTCTGAAGAGGCAACAGATTGATGCTGACCTCTTCCTCCTCGACACCAGCAACAACTGCTGCCACTTCCAAGCACAATAGAACATGTCTGTCAGCCCAGATTATATACGGCCAGATTCATGGTTTTAGCCGCTGTAATTTGAAGCTATGTGACATGGTGATTTGAAACGCCGACAACATGCATGTAATGTGACAGGACAATCATGTGCCATAAATATCACAGCTGAAGTGGTGAATCCAGGTCTCGGTATGTGTGGAGCCGGACACAACAGAACATGCTCTATTCTCTAGAGACATAGACATTTGCATTCCCTTTATAGTGTGTTTTCCCATGTCCATATACAGGTACAGCCAATGTAAAACTACATGTATATCTGGAAGTATTTTACTCAGCTTTTACTGGTTGCATTTTTTTTTAAACACATTCCCAAAAATCTTTATTGTTTCAAGAAAAATAAATTGAAAATGATGGCCTATGACAATCTGGCAAAATAAAATTAAACATAATAAAATGAATAAACCTGAAGTTATAATTATTAAATTGATGAGTTGAGTGGAGTGCCAGACGGGAAAGTTTATAACAGTTGTATTTTATAAGTCTGTTTTTTCCTAATACTTGCCTAAAACAGTTGCAGCAAAGAACTATGAAATCCAGTACCGTTGGGTACTGTCATTGGGAAATCATTTTTCTGTTATTTTAGTCAGTGATGATGCCCTCAGGTTGGTGATGCTGGCAGTTTTACAAGACATCAACAACTACTGTCACTGACCATGATATGAAGCTTTCCAGGCTGTGGAAAATACACCTCATGAAAAAGTTGATATATTTGTAACGCAATCTGCAATAATGGGGACAGAAACTTTAAGAAAGAAAGGATTCCTTGGGAGCTGCATAAATGAGCTCCTCTGTGTGAGTCAAGGATCACACTGACTTAAAATAACAGCTACTTTATCAAGAATAACAACCATGTGAACAGATCCGACATCGAGTCTTCTTACATTAGAGTGAACCAGACTGAACAAGAGCATGTTCATTGCATAAACTCTATACGTCGTCGTTGATTTTTACATTAGTTTGTGGACAGCGTTTTAATGCTTCGAGTTCGGCGAATTGGCCGTTGCCATCTAGACTTTTTGCAACCAGTGAACGGAAGTGACCATATTTGGAATGCAGACGAGTGACATAGAGACAGATACGGCTCTGGTTGAGACCTGTCAATCACAGTATGCCCCTGGTGGACATTAGAGAGAATGCAGCTTTAAGACACTTCCGCCTTGGCAGCACTTTTCAGAACCAGAGGTTGCCGCCTGGTATATTGACATTGCTATAGACACACATTCCGGGAACAGTGGCTCATGATGACCAACAAGGGTCATTAGCTAAAAGTGCTTCAGCAACTTCACTGCAAGTCAAAGGTGTGGGGGGGGGGTGCAAAATTGCATATATTAAGTGCAGATGCTTCATTAAAATGTTATAGCTGATCATTTTTCTGGTTTCATCTCATAGACATTTGCTCATTATAATCAATTGTGATAATTGATTATTGACACTCATCTCTGTTTGAAGCTTGGATCAACTGGCCCCCCTTTTTCTGCTTGCCTGCTCCACCTGCCTATTAGACTAAGAGCGGAAAATTAGGAATCGTCCGCCTCAGCTGTAATGATTCCTAATTGCTGGCTCGCATTAAGAATTTCTCTCCGGATCGACTCTGCTGAGCCACAACCCTCTCTGTCTCTCTCTCCCCTCTCTGTCCCTCCTTCTTTCTGTCTCCATCCAACCTCACAGATCTAATTTGGTGGCTTCAGACTTTCTCATGACTTTATTAAAGCACTTTTCAGATGCCCACTTTTCTTTCGCCCTGAGTGGTTCCACTGCACAGGCACAGGCTGGGGCCGCTGTAAATTAGATGACTTGATATCACATCAAAACCAATGAAGGTTGGACCCTGAAAAGCGGCGGTCTCCTCCCCTCCGCTCGTCTCGTCTGTTGTCGTTCATCAGGCCTCTAAAATAAGCAGTGGGGAGACATAATGGGACCTTGATGTCACTCACCGGTCCAGCCTTTTAAAAGGATGCGCTGTCCTTCAAACCCTCTGGTTTTCATAAACACTTGGATGAAAGGCAAGTGAGTGATGGCCAATGGGGATCACTTTGAGCAATCTTTCATTTTGCTGCATGTCAGGCTTCTAATTCGGTGTGGAGTGAGGAAATAATTAGATTTGGGTACGATTTAATTTCAATATTTGGATAGATTTATGGTGTGCCTCAAGGCTTTTTGTCATGTCAGAGTGAATGACTTGTGAGACAGAGAATCTTATTTGTGGGAGAGATGAATGTTGTGTTATACAGAAGTAATGAATGAAGCTTAAATGAAAGGAAACCTTGAACAAGATGAGTCCATTTTGCATAGATTGGAATTTTATTCCATTTCTTTTTTTATTATTGTGTTGTGCACCAGATGTATTGAGAAGGGGAGGAGGGATTGAAGCTTCTGTTTCACTATACACTATGCCCTCAGTGTAATAGTTTCTTTGGACCCTCCACTATAGAACAAAGACTGCAATACCCTACCCCAAAATCTCAATATAGTGACAGTAGTAACAGTATTGTTAAAATAATTTTTATTCTGATTAGCTAAAAGCGGCAAATCACGCATAATTTAAAATGGTGTACCCTAATGTAAACCTTAAAGGTACCGTGTGTAGTGTTTAGCCTCTGGTAGCTATAGAGAGATATAGCAATGCGGCAGCAAAGGTAAGGAAAAAAGCAAACCACGGTTGGGGAAAGAGGATAATTTAAAATGTTTCTAAATGTCTTTGTTTTCACAGACATTGTGCACATTAGAAATGGAAGTTGCATTTACCAAATGGACGGCATCCATAACAACATGATGACTATTCAGACTCTAAAAGATAAGTAACATGATGATGCTCTAGCCCAGTATTTCTCAAACTGTGAAGCGCGCCCCTCTAGTGGGACGTAGTGGTATTACAGGTGGGGCGCAGGGGGAAATGCAGAATTTTTTTATTTCAAGAACTTTATTGAGAACTTCACATATTACTGAAGTACAAAGTACACGGACTAAGTGAAAACTATGAAAACTAAGTCATTCATAAATACATGGCAAAATGCCTGTACTTTCGTGTAAATGTTTACGTAACGCCGTTAACAGGTTACGCTTGCGCGACGGCCAAGATTCACATGTGTAGCTTAGTGTGCTCCCCTTCGCCACATCCTACCTCTGTGAGATCGGCTTTTCTGCTGTTGCCTCTCAAAACAAAATACAGATCTAAGCTCAACATTGAGCATGAATTGAGAGTGGCCGTATCAAGTCTGCAACCCCGTTTTAAAAAGATTTGTAGTGGAAAGCAGCTCATTGCAGCCACTAATACTGATAAAATGTGATGGCTCACACATACATTTTGTTTTGCACAGGTTGCACGTTATTGTTGTTTTGAAAAGATATGCAGTGTAAAACTCAGTAAAACTCTTTATTGCCAGATATTTGAACTTGTTTTGTTTAGTTTTTCACAGGTTGCACTTTATTGTTATTATCTTGACAAGATATTCAGTGCAAAACAGGTGAATTACAGCCACAATAAGCTATTTTTTTGCCAAATATGAGTTATTTTTTGCACAGATAGAACTTTATTTGCATTGCACATTGTATTTGTTTTTGTCTGATGGAGCAATCTGGTTTACTTGAAAGTGATTGCAATTTTCTTTATTCTATTTGAAAAAGCACAGATGGAGGAGTCACAAAATGTTATTTCAATAAAAGTTCAACATGGACCATTTTGTTACTATTGTGTTGGGGCGGTGGGGCATGAACATCTTTCTTCCTCCAAAGTTGGGCGTGACAGAAAAAGTTTGAGAACCACTGCTGTAGCCTGATATGTATGACATCTCTATCGCCAAAACAATTACATAAAGCCAGGGTTATACATGGCCAGACGTGTTGGAGAGACACCTGTATGGTCCACAGCTCTCTATACAGTCATTACTTACCTTGTTGGTCCTTTTTGCTTATATGACAAATCTCAATATTAATTGTGGTTAGGAAAAAACTAAAATGAATCCACTCCCCTGGTTCCATCTATCAAGTTATAATATTGGATCATGAGGTAACATTAGCATTGCAGGAACGTCAGTCCGGCTTTACTGCACAAGCAATATACAGCAATGACCTGGATGACTCTGATATGGAAGAAAATGTCTGAGTCTGATGGTTATGGTTATGATCTGATGAAGTTCAAGGAGTGTCTTTCTTGAATATAATTTCTAAAATGGACCGTATTGCTGAGGCCGCTAAAAGTAAGGGAGGCACGGGAGAACCAGGACCAGGACTGCACGGGTCAGACTGTTAGACCCTGCTGCAGTAAAATGAGAGGTTTTCTGAAGGGAATTTAGTGCTCGGAAACACTACTACTTTTGTCCACAGGGACCGCCAAAATCAACACAAAATGAAAGGGGTAGCTTTGAGGCCAAGAGTCTGTGGACACTTATAGAATAGTGCAGAAAGCCCTGAAGACTCTTCTTCTCTCTGGCCACTGCTCCTGGCTTGGATCGGGTCTTCACATTGTGTGTGTAGTGAAGAATAGTAGGATGAAACAGGCGGAGTGGGAGGGAGACACCCACAAGGGGAAGAGAAACTGAAATAGAAACAGTTTGAGTAAAACTGCTAAGTTTAGTGCGTTATCACGGCTCCATACTGACTGAGTTATGTGGGTATTTCACATTGAATTCATCTGTTATTTGCAGGTGTTCTTTCCAACTTTTAAATCAATACGAGGATTGTGCTGACTAGATGAAAGTCAGAGTATCTACATAAAGGATATTGTACAGGTCCTTCAGTGGCCATGCGAGGAGTAATGATTATGTTTGTGTCTTGGAGTAACGGGAGAGTCTTATGTCTTTTTAACATCTGACTACACCGTGTCTAAAACCTCCCCCAGATCTGAAGACATCTTTTTGATGTCAGACAGTTATTAATTGATCCAGATGCATGAAGCGTCGAGGTGTAAATGGGGTACCAGACTCCTGGCCAGACTCAAACACGGGATGTTGCGATTACACGGTTAGCGAGACCCCCTATTCCGGATTGAACCCCCCTATTTTTTTTAGAAAAATGAATTTATGCAGGTCAGATTTGGGTACGTTTTCCATGGTTCCTTATTCTCTCTCTAACACAGAGGACCGAGATCCTTTTAGTTGGTGCAATGTATAAGATCTAACCAGCTAACCCCGGCCTGTCCTGTCTCGTAGTAGCACCTGTACCTCGAGAGACGATGGAGGGTCTCCGTAGCGTCCAGTCTGTCCTCAGTCCAACATTAGAGGACGAGACAAGTAGAGCAGGATTATTCTGTTTTGTTTTCATACGACTTATTGTTAATCGTTCCACATGTGGTTCTACTCTAAAAAAGTAGATCTGTTTTTTCATGAAAGTTATATCTCTTAAGATGAGAGAAATTCATGAAGATTGTTGAAAGGAAACTTTTACTGTCAATGGACATCTTCACTGTTTGGTTATTGGTGCTCAAAAGACATTATTCATATTCATATTCCATTTCAACCTTTGATTAAACCACTTCCTTCAAAAAATATTAACTTTGAAATTGGATGTCAAAACATTTACCAGATTCCATAATCTTTTATGAAATAATGTCAAATGGCCTGAAGGAACTGTGTTCATTCAACAGTGTGAAGACAGAGCGGAGACAGAAAGATGAGGAATTGCAAGGACAGACAGACAGACCTTTCTTTGACCATGACAGACAGCACACACAACGTCAGTATTTTTAACATGCACACTGCAGAGAAATGAATGTTATGGGCAAAAATGTGAAAGGCTTGAACACAGCTACTTTTTGTTCTGCCTTGCCACCATAAAATCAAAATCCTTTCAGATGGTGTCAGAATGTCAGACGCAATTATTTCCTTTTGGAGAATTACAATTTTCATCAATGTTACAACCTCTCAATGCTGGCATCTGTTTTTAAAGACACAGATTTTAAAAATCATTTTCATTCGACCTTATTTCTTACACATATTTTCACATAATGCTCATTTCTTTATGTTTTTTATTGGATGATTTGTCCTTCTTACATTACAATGTCTGTTCTAAGCCTCTAACTTGCTGTAATGGATTTCTATTACACCTATTTGTTTCCAAATGCCTTCCGCTTCTTCAAATTACAGTCGGTGATGTAACTGTGACTATGGCGGCAGTTAAAGGCCAAGGACTAAACAGGTGAGGCGTGACCTTTGTGAAGATTTACACATCCAATCAGCAGTTAGTCAGAGTCATTAATTAGAGCGGCCGGCCTCTATTTATCAAACGACAACCACTTCTCTCTGCGTTGTTGAAGAACTACTTTCGCTCCTTGTATTGGGCTCTATGCGGCTCTCTCAGCACGATCAGAACCAGTATCTGTTTGGCTGGAGGAGGCCGGAATATTATTACTTTTTAGTTTGATTTATTTCAGTACCATTAGAAGTGCAACATACGTTTATGTTCCAAAAAGACATGGAACCCAAATGCAGAACACAGACAAATCAGCAGTTTTAAGGGATTTATTCAGACAAAGGTGAACAATAGGGCGAGTCAAGTCCAGGGATCTACTGACAACAGAGAGCTGCTTGAACCATACTAGAGTATCAAGGTAGGAAGGATGAGTTGCAGGTAAAGCACACAAGGAAAGAATCCACCAGGAACAAAACCCACTGAGGCCGATCTCTACCGCACTGATACCAATCTGAAGAGGAATGACTGGAGGAGCGATGCTTTTTAAACTGCATGCTTGATGAGTGTGGAGGACAGGTGTGTCGGCCGAGCAGAGCGAGCGAGCGATCGATCAGCTGCAACTGTGCTAGAGCAGGAACCCACTGACACATACAGCCATACATACACACACACACACACACACACACACACAGAGGAGCAAGTGTGTATGTGTGTAGGGGGGGCACAAGGAGAAAACAGAGGAAAGACTCACTGTTTAGTGTTTGTAGTGAAACGGTAATTTATAAGGACATTTATCAGACTTCACTCACCCCATTTTACACCAAATTAGCTCTGGTTCTTGAACAGGAATCTTGGTGCCGTCAATAGCGAAACAGCCCACATGACATGTCAGTATCCGTTTGTGTTTTTTTAAATAAATAAACTTCCATCCACTGTCTCCGGAAGTTAGGCTTATACCAAAACCACTTAGTTAGGACTGAGTGCGTAACGCGTCAGGCACTCATGGCAACTCATGTGAGTCATGTGACTAACGACACCAACCACTCATGTGACAAAATGTCAACGTTCATACGGTTTTGCTCGGGACACGAACAGCTGTCTCCTGGATAAAAGTCCTATGTTAGTTTGACCTGCCCTGTGTGGACTTTCTTGCACTTTATACTACATCAGCGGCTCTGTGCGTGCAATTAGGACGCGGGTGTGTTTGCAGATGACTTAGTTGCGTCGCGTACACAAGCTAAACAGTGCCTTCGTGCATCAGCGTATGATGCTGAGGAGCACTGACCAGGTGATGGTATTTGATGTGTTGGAAGTAAAAACAGGTTGTCAAGCATGCGACATCAACGGTGTGCGTTGCACAATGCCCAACGGAAGCAGACATTATTAGCAAGATGGCGGATAGCATTGATTACCTTCAAGCTTTTCTTCTGTTATTATAGATATTTGTTTTTTATTCAAAAAGCAAACCTTGATGTTGAGGAGACGTCGAATATGACACGGCTACTGGGGTCATCACGGTTCGCTCTTCAGGTCAAGAACAACCTGTTATATTTTGGTTCTGACTTTTGGTCAAAATGCTTCCCAAACGGAATCAAAATTTGGCGTATGAACGCAACTGAACCCGTTCCTTGTTGGTGGAAATGGATAACAGCTCCCTCTGGAGACACTAAAGGCTTTACACTTTTTTCAGATGTGCAGAAGAACTCCCCCAACTCCTGGAAACACACTGTGATGTGTATTAAATTCAGCAAGCCCTTTGGTCATTTACCAAAGGATGAACATGGCTGCTTCGTCAGTAGGGATTGTTCGTGGACAATCCGTGTCCTGCAAACACAAAAATGACGAGAATGAGACCAGACTGAGTAATGGAGGAGAAACCAAACGGCCATTCAGTCTGAATATTAAGTGAAGTCGTCAAAGAAAAAGACGCTGTGGTGGCTAATGTGCCATGTAACTATCCATTCATCCACTTCTCCCTAACTGTCTCCCTTTGCTGCGAGGCTTCGCGACTACACCCCCCACTGCTCCCCCAATCCCCCATTCCCCCCTCCACACGCTCTGCCAGTAGTAAGTACTCCCCTCTTCCTGGCAGGTTGCCTGATGCTTCGAGACTTTGATCTACTGCCACCTTTAAACAAATCCTGTATTTCCTGGTGGAGACTAAGGAGTCTGGGGAGAGGAGGGAGGCGCCCACAGAGGGAGACAGAGAGGGGGGGAGACAAATAGGTAACAAAGGACAGATCCTTTAACCACCCCCATTTCCTCCTCCCCCTCACTTTCTCACTGGCAACATTTTAGGGTTGGCTGCTTATCGGAAAGCTGTCTGCCCACGTTGATACAGCACTTCCTTAACTTCTACCACACGCTGAATGAGAAAGCGGCTGACAGCCCCCCCCCCCAATACGTTAACAATCGGGGGTCCTGAAAAACAAGTTTTCGACTAGCAACAAACAAAGCCCAAAGCTGCACTTTGTAGTTGCTCAGTAAAGTCCATTACTCACAGAGTAGTGACATGTGTGGGTGTCTGAAAATGCAGTGGTAAGGGTACGCTGATCAGTAACTGACACGCACACAGACTTAACAGAAAGAACCACCGACACTTCCCGCCTGGAAGAATGTGAGAAAGGACGAGGATTTAGGTTTAGAGAATGGTACACAGGGACAATAGAGGCGGACGGATCTATGGGGTGTTTCGTTCAACTTCCCATTATTGGATGTGACTCACACCGCCTGTAGTATACTTTTAGGTCAGAGGAGTAGTTTAGTAACTTGGCATTACAGTCCTCGTTTAGCTGTTCCTTCAAAAACATTTCATGGCGCAGGATAACAACTCTCAACACTTGTATTAACTGACCGTAAACAGAGTTTAATAACATTACATTAGCCTATTGTTGCAAAAAAAATACTTTAAGCAGGATGTTATCTGCATGTGTCGTGTTTCTAGCCTCCACTTTAATACTTTGCTTTTGTTTTTTCCTCTGGAAAATGGAGAGAAGGCGAAGGTACAAGACTAGGACCAGACGATATTATTTTAGTTACCATAACGTCTCAGGTTCATGGCTTTGCAGACAGAACCAGGCCTTTTATCTGTAACAGGCTCACATATACAGTACAGCTATGTAAGACGCTTACCTCGTTTTATCACGCTGTGATAAAAGATCAAATTATTTTGAGTATTACAAAACGTGGCATCTAAGGAGCTTTTAAACACATGAATCAGTTACTTTAGCTGGACTTCCTGGATCACATGTGTCACCGTTACCTTTAACCTTTAGCATAACTGTCTGTTCTTGTGATGTGTGTTTTTATAATTGCTCTTTAACTTATTAAAGTGTGTTTGAGTTTCTTGAAAAGCGCTTCCTAAATAAAATGTATTATTATTATTAAACAACCCGCCCCCGTCCTGTGCTGCCAGGTAGCACTTGATATCCTAAAAATATTTAATCCTTAAATGGCTTTTTTTCAAAACAGATAATCCACCGTTGTGCAGTAAACCGGCTAATCGAGGCTACAACCCTTTTGGAAGATCTGGGGGACTTGAATATTTTATTGAATCGTATTTAAATACGATTGAACAACAGCTGCAGGTAAATTTCACCCGTTGGCGAAATGGTGAAAATGTCTTTTTGAAAACAGATAATCCAGCATTATGCAGTGAACCAGGTTAATTAAGTCTTTTAATCCTCCAATACTGTATAGGAGTTACAGACAAGATAATCCACTGAACACCATGAGGCTTTAGTGCTGAGTGGTCACTGGAAAATAATGTGAAAACAATAATATACACTCTCCTGCCTATCAGGGGAGTGTCATTACATCACTTCCCTCCGGTGATTATGAATGGAATATTCACCTGTGGATCCTGACATGTCTGCCACCAGGTTCTGAGGCCGCTGCTGCCATTTGTACAGTAGAGAGTCCCCCCGTTACATTGTGTGTAACGGTGGCAGATCCCATTTCATTTCATCGTTCATTTGCCACAGGCGTCAAATCCATTTGGTGTGTACTTTTGTCTCTGTGCCGTCTAAAGGTGAAACCTTTCCCAAATAGCAATGATGGATGGTGTGACCCCGACTTCCTTCTTCTGTTTGGTCTGAGGTGACAGGAGAGCCGCCATAGCTTCCTGCCTGTAATGCGTCCGGCTGCGAAGGAGAGGAGGGATTTTATGTCTCTCACAAGACAGATATACCCTGATGAGGCACTGTTCTCTTCATATTTTATTGAAGCCATAATCCGAGTTGAGTAAACATATTAGAGTCTACATTATTAATTCCAATTTCTCTTGGATTCTGTTTGTTCAGTCCCCACACGGTATAACTGAGGTCAAATCCTTCTTCTATAGCAAACATTGCCGCCACACTCGCTCATGCTGGAGAGAGAGAGAGAGAGAGAGAGAGAGAGAGAGAGAGAGAGAGAGAGGAAGGAGGTCATATCCAAACAGTTTCCAGGAAAGAGATACAGAACGAGTGTTTGTGGAAGTGCTTGTATGTGTGGGTTTTGAAGCTTTTAGAACCCCAACACAAGTACTGACATTCCAAAGTGCAGCTAACATAACAGTTTTAATGTGAAGTGACTTGTTGCCTTGCTTTATTTGTATGAGTCTGTGTATATTTACCTGAAATAGCCAATGTACTGACTGTACGTCACCACGCTTCAGCTGTGTGTGTACCTGTTATGTGTCTGTGTGAGTGATCATAACATACTGCAGCAGGAACTCCAGTTCTTGCTTTTATTTTTGCCGGACACCTTTTAGTTGATGACTGAATGAGTCAAACAGACAGGACTTTCATCCAGGAGACCGCCGTTAGTGTCCAGTGCAAAACCAAATGTCAAGTGTTGACTTATTTGTCATGTCTGTTGTTAGTAGCGTAAATAACAGCACGAAGAAGTCTTAGTCTCTAAAAGACACAATACATGATAGGAGAAGGCACCATAGAGCACAATAGTTTGGAGCATAGGGCCACTGACCAAGCGTCAGTGTTTGTTATACCTCATCAACTCTTGTGACTCCCCCAACCCCACACATTTGGTCTATGAGATAAGGGAAAACTATATCACCAAATCAAATTGTTTGCAATCCAAGTAATCCTGAACCAGACTGGAAAAGCACAGACAAGGCGGATGGAAGCGACGCTGTACGGGTCAAAGAAAAAGTGATATTTCAGCCAGCAGACCGCTGTTCGTTCCCCGTGTGAAACAAGAAGTCAATGTTCATTTATTAGTCACTTGGGTTCTTCAGTAACGGCACTGCCATAGTTATATTAACTCAAACCAAGATCTTTTCCTGAACCTAACCAAGTCGTTCTGTTGCCTCTGTAAAGACGGAGGTGTATTTTGAAAAGAGCGTATGCATGTTACGAGCACAAACTGACTGGTGTTGCTGGACTTTCGAAGGAAAACGCACAAAAAAATGAGGAGTAACTTCTCATAAGATATCATACGAACCATAGAATAATTATGTAACTTGTTCTTTATATGTACACCAATAGAGTTGAATACTAAATCATGTCATGTTATTGTTGCCTAGAGTTGCACACTGCCTGTTTTAAGATATTTGTTTTGTATGTATTGTGTTACGTCCCTTCTCTGTTGTCCAGGGGAAGGATTTAGGGACTAACACAAAACAACCCAAATGAAAACCAAATACCTTGTGTACCATAAACAATATTTATTATGCTCACTGACAGTGAAAGATGAGCGAGTCTCAACACAAGATTTGGGAGAGGATGGGACAGGTGTGGTCGTGCCAAACAATTGAAACAAAGATAACAGAACTTGGCCTAACTAACTAACCTCTGAAATCAACAAACAAAATGGCTTCTCTAACTTATCTAAATGTGCTTGACCAAAACCGAAATACAGATGAGGCACCGACCAATAAGCCTAGTGTATCTAGACACAGAAAATCCTACGTGTGTGCCAATGTACAGGGTACCCCAGACTCACCTACTGTCCACAACCTCTCACCACAAATACTAACACGTTCAGTTCTCAGAATTGACATAAACAGTGTGAAATGAAGTTCCCCTGAACGCCGAGGCTTCCTGCCTTTTATCTGCGGCTCCCCCTCCACCGATTGGCCAGCCTGCTGCTGGTGCCAATCACCAATCAGGACAACTGGCCCCCACAGGTGGAATCCAATCACCCGATTGATCTGTTATGAGAACTGAGAGAGAGAGAAAAAAAGGAAGGGCAGAAAACACAACACGTAACAATTGCATATGACATTTCAAATTGAAGTGTGGCATCTGTTCAAAAGGTTGCATTAGAAACTTCAAAGGGAGAGCTGATTATTGAATATAAAAAATATACAGTCAGTGTTCATTACCCTGACTGTACACTTAGTCAGTGTAAGAAGAGAATACTTCTTAAATGTACTTCTAATGAAATGCATTGGGTGTGTGGGTCGTGTGTATGTGCTGATTCATCCATAATGGTGATAACCCCCCCCAGCTCATTTAAGAAGGTCTCTACACCAACTCTCTGTTGTGAGCCCCAAATGAATCACTCACAATTAATTACTCTGCGAGTGCCAAGAGAGTTTGCAGCCCTCATGCCACCGCCTTGTCTCACTGCGGTGGGGCATCATGTCTCACAGCGAGGCCGGATCCACCATGTCCTACGCAGGGGGGGCTCCATCAGCTGGGACCAACCACTCCCCCCCCACCCCTCCCTCCATCCCCTGCTGTTCTGCTGCCAGATCAGTCTGCTAAGACGAGATAAGAGAGGATAGCGTGGCTGAGAACGGAAGCTACTTGGTCGAGGGATATGAATGGTCTTCTCTCTCTCTTTTTCTTGTTTTCTTTTTATCCTTATCACAGTGGAGGTGTAGATACAACGCCGTCCAAACAGAAACAAAAATAAACGGTATAATTGTGAATACACTCCACACTGGTAAAGAAGTATTGGAAATAAGCCCTAAGAACATACAACACTTTTGCCCTGCTATGGGTGGGGCCAATGACTTAGTCCTATCATCCACCCCTCTGTCCATCCATCTCTTTGCAAATTGGAAGAATCCACTTTTCCATTTTAGTGGCTTTCTAGTCCCCTGACTTCTCCCACATTTCCCCGCGCTCTATACCCTCTGTAGTGTTTGAATCTACACAATGTCTTATGAAAACCTGTCAAATGTTCGAAAAACATTCAGTATTTTCTCACACTCCTAACGCAACAAATGAATAATAGAGTTGCTAGTACAGTGCTGATATTCTCATATTTCTCATTACAGGCATGTAAAGAAAAGAACCAAGTATAGTTCTCAGGAACCATAGCGCAATACACATACAACATACATGTTAAAAGAAACACCAGCAATTTTACATCTTAAATGGTAAATAGACGTTACTTGTACAGCCCTTTTCTAGTCTTCCAACCACTCAAAGCACTTCAACACTACATGTCATCATTCACACATTCACACACATTCATTTTTAAAGAGCGAAAAGCTATTGTGGAAGGCTCTGGGAATAATTCTCATGCATAAGAGGATCACATCTCTGTCAGTTCAGTCACAGAGTTTAAGGAGAGGATGAGACTGACCCTGAGCCAGCCCAAAGACCAGCTCTGTGGTGAAAAGTGAATCAGTTTATCAGATCCCATTTTGGATGATGATGTTTGCATTGAACATCAAACAGCTCAAACCTGTTCCTTATACTTCAATGAGCGATCTGTGAGTCAGTGTAAACTTAACTGACGCAACGTGAGGGCTTATATATTTTTAAACTTGCGACATTGACGAGTGGCGGAACTCCGCAGCTTGCAGTGAAAAGTTGAGAATATTTTATATGTGCGTTTAAAACCGCAAAAAAATAACACGAAGCGTGACACTCCATAGGAAAACAACGGTTTTAACGCTGACGCATTTCTAGCGCCAACATATAGCTGCAGCGCTCCTATCGCCTGTGCTGGTGCGTGTTTGTGTGTGTGTGTGTGTGTGTGTGTGTGTGGATGTAATGATTTTGTAATGATCCTCATGGGAAAACTGAGTCACAGGGTTAATAATAACAGGATATAACAAAAGGATAATGAATGCTAAGTATGAATGAATCACAGCGTTATGAGGGTGTGCGGAATAAGAGCAGCAGAACACAATGAGACTGAAATTAAAGCACAATAGCCATGTTTGAGATTCATACAGTAAGAGTAAAATGATCATATGGAGATGTTTTACATGTATGCATGTGTGCATTTTGTCCCAAGCTATTCTCATAAAGCACAACCCAGCGTGGGCAGCGCTGATGCTTAAAACACTAGCCAAGAGGGAGAGAAAAAGAAAAAAGAAAACACAGATTTATTCTTTCGTGTCTGACTTCTTCAACAAAAATAAATTGAAAGGAAAAATAAGAATAGACCAGGGAAGGAGAAAAAACTTGTTGGACTACCAGCACCGCAGGGCAAGAGAGATCTGTAGTTTGAGCATGTGCTTTGAATACAGAACACAGTAATGGCTGTCAGAGGCAGACACACAACACACACACACACACACATATGCCTTGGAGAGACACATGTTCATTACCGAGAAGGTATGACCTGAGAATCATTAGGTCAGCATCCATCCCATCATGCAACTGAAACTACCGATGGCTCCTAATTAGACCTTCCTGTCTGTTCTTGTGTTGATGTTGTTGTTTTTTTGTGGTCAAATGAAATAAAATACAGTGTAGTGTAAATAGGACAAAAAGACAATACTCCACTGATTTAGCATTTCACTCCGATTCCTGATTTTAAAAAACTTGATGCGGCCAAACCAGAGACATTGCCTTTGTTACTCTACATATTCTTCTTCCTCGCCAAAACCTAGAGCCTACATTACCCACATTGCAACTCAACCACCGACAGTTCGCTCAGAGGTTCAGAAGTGTTATGCTCGTAGCAGCTAGAGAGGCCTGCAGCGGGGATGGGCAGTGGGCTTCAAAGGTCTAGTAAGCTGACTACGTTCTGACTCCACACCTACACATTTGTTTATCTTCACACTTGTAGTCCTAAGAGACCCAACGGACTCTGACTCAGGGGACGTTGCTTGAGGACATTTGCCTGTGCTAGTGTGTGCTTGTGTGTGTGCATGTTATGCTTTTTGAATGATCCTCATGGGAAAACAGGGTCACAGGGTCAATAATAACAGGATTCAGCAAAGGAGGCATTTCAATCAGAATGAAATAATTGGATGGGGTAGCTACCTGTCTACCTATGTGCACAACTTGAGTGTCACCTGAGTCCTCCACTAGCTGCTAGCTTTACAGCTACAACTGTTAACAATAGCCATGTTGGGTGTTTATGTTCCTTCTGATCATTTTGGGGGAGTGTATATGCGGGGAGGCCTGAACGGACGGGCTGTTAGTGTTGCTGACTTGACGGCTTTCTTGCTAGATTTAGCAACTTTTGGAGCTAGCGCTGCTAGCTACTCTTATTGGAAAAACAACATTTACTCTGTTTCACACGGGACATGAAAAGCAGTCTCCCAGGTGAAAGTCCTGTGTTTGTTTGACCCATCGAGCCTCCTCCCCCACCCGCTCTACATGGACTTCCTCGCTCTGTCAAATAATAATGCGGATGGGTTTACATTTGGATTTGAAAGCCCTGTGAGTCTCGTTCAGATGCCGAGGATCAAGCGTCGGTATTTGACGAGTTGGGAGTGAGAACAGGTTGGACTGTATCTACAGCAAGAGCTTCATTTTATTTGCTGGAAAGACTTGTGACCTACAACCGGTCTCCTTCATGCTTCACCCAGTTGACTGGGAGCATCTCTATGTGTAGCTGTCCGATGTTCAGTATACCAGACTCGACTTTACCACTCCGCCCAGCCAGAGCTCCGTATCCCAATAATCATCCACGCGCATCCATTTAGAAATGTAAGGGGCTTTTCCTAAAGGGATTAAGTCTCTCTACCCAACCCTGTCTCCTAAGAATTCCCCCAAAACTAAAATGCATTCTCAATTACGTTTGACCAGAAACGTATTTTCTCCCTGATTACGTTTGTGTTTGACGTATTACATTGGCTTATTACAAATACGTTTCTAATCAACATTTTAACACTTTAACCTTGTTTTCCCTCTCCACCACAACCTCTCCTTCACACTATTACGCGGTCAGAATACTACCGCAACACGCCGCGTGTCTCCGGCAGAAACGCGCTCATCCAGGCCGAGCAACGAGGGACATTACGCGGCTCCAATACCTCCACAACGGCCCGCGGGTAAAATCCGGGAGTAACCGTGACTCTCTTTTGTTAAGGGTTAGGTTTGGGTGGGGACTTGGCTTCCTGGTGGAAGTTATGTTAGGGTTAGGGCAGAGTTAGGGTTAGATGGATACAAATAAATGAAATATACCTCCACAACACCCCGCCACTCTCGGCTCATTCCTCCCCAGCAACGAGGCACATCACCCGGGCACAATACCTCCAGAAATTCCCCCGGGGGAAATCCGGGACTTGGTTTTATGGTTCCGAGTTGCAGGCGCTCACCCGTTGGCGCCGGATGCGAGGTCTCAAGCCTCCCCTGCCGCGAGGCACCCCATCGTCAGGTACGTCAGCCCTCGGAACAGGCCGCGGGGCAACAACTTGTGGGTGGCGGGGGTAGAGGCGAGGCAGATCACAGAAAAATAATAAAGACTAGAGTATGGCAAAGATATGTTGATTAGAAACGTATTTGTGATACGTCAAACACAAACGTAATCAGGGAGATAATACGTTTATGGTCAAACGTAATTGAGAATGCATTTTAGTTTTGGGGGAACATACTTTTTAGGAGACAGGACTGCTCTACCACTCCGATATCACTGCCGCATAGAGCGATGCATAATTACACTCAGTAAGAAATGATTGTTAGGAATAATTATCTGACAGCTTAGATGCATCAGCAGAGGGAAAGTTAGATGACATCTTGATTTTTTAGCCATGTGCTTTTGTTTGTTTTCTGTTATTAGAGTTGATGTATTTTCCCCTCCAGACTCCTTTGGAATTTTTCTGAAGATTATATTTAAATTATGTTGATTAAAATAATGATTTGAGGACAAATAACGTGATGTACGCAATTTATTTATTTGTTCAGAATATTTATTTATACGGAAATCTCTCTTTGTTTATTTTCAGCACAAAGGAACGAATTATGAATTAATGCTAATATTACTGGCCTAATGGAAATGTTCCATCAGCCAATCGTACTTGCTCACCTTTACTCACTCTGTGTCCTTGCAAACATCAAGTGGTGAACAGCTTCCTTAGTGGAAACGTGAGGTGTTTTATGATACTGTTTGCACTGACCCACATCACGCACAACAAAAAAACATTGAAAAGTCATTGTGCAAATGATCAATCATCAACTGAAACTATTAGCCTGTCAAACTGCTACTCAGTGACCTGCACTCCCCAGGTGTAGTGTATGACACAATGACACAACACAGCATGTTGTGTGCAATAGAACCATCCAGCATGAATGCAGTCGACATGGAAGAACAATTAAGAAGATTTATACTACATGGTTTGAAAACAAAAACACCAAAGAAACACATGCTATAAAAAAAGGCTAAGTCATATAAGTAGTTTTCTCCCGATAGTATCAAATGGTGAGACCATCAGGTTTGGTATTCCAACTGACAGCACCAATCATCTCCAACTGCTTTTTCACTTAATGCATACCTGAATGCATTTTTCCCTCCATTGATTTCTTTGGATTTCAGGAATCTGTGTCATAAAGAATCTACATTAGAGAGGTTTAACAGTTCCCATGAGTCTGGGGAGTTCATTTATTGCATTTGTTGCTGTATGATGACTTAATCGGAAATATATTTGGTTTTAAAGGTCTGCCAGTGTGGAGACTTGAGAGCTCGGGTGTTAGACAGTCAAACCTGAAATAAGCCCGGGTGTTGTGAAACATGCCTTAGTGTCCACTTCAAAGAATACAGTAGTTTATGGTTTTAAGTGCACCCTGGAAAGAGACAGATGTATGGTTCAATGTTTCAGTACCATAGACACAGACAGGGGGACCTGATTTGAATACTCCATAATGAGAGATGGAGGGTTCCCTCAGAAGAGACAGATGTCTCAGCATGTGTCAGTATCAACACTGGGTTTGAAGGCTTCAGGACCATGGAGAGAGACATTGAGACTGGGTTTGAAGGCTTCAGGACCATGGAGAGAGACATTGAGACTGGGTTTGAAGGCTTCGGGACCATGGAGAGAGACATTGAGACTGGGTTTGAAGGCTTCAGGACCATGGAGAGAGACATTGAGACTGGGTTTGAAGGCTTCAGGACCATGGAGAGAGACATTGAGACTGGATTTGAATGCTTCAGCATCTTCAAGAGACAGAGGGGTTCAAAAAGAGGTCTGTAAAATAGCTCAAATAAATAGCCTATTTATTAATAAACATCTTTAAGCAGGAATCTAAATATTTAACTGAAAGATCCCCTCAAGCTCCAGTAGTGCAAAGAAGAGGCTGCCACTTGGGATGTTGATGTTCTCTGATGGCCTGATGATGTGTGAAGCCCACATCTGTGCCGTCTGGTCCAAGTCATCCTTAACTTTTATAAATATAATTTTGAGACACTAAATCAAGCTTTTCACAATGACTTATAATTTACATAAGCCCAACTCTCTAACAATCCAAACACAATAAATCACCAAAAAAAGTAGATTTTAATCACATTCCAAGTTTGACTTCCTTATTTCCATAAATAGAGTATTCCAAAGGGTTAATGTTCTCAGAAGAAAAACGTCTGTTTGTCCAATCAATGCATTTGAACTGAACTGCACCTGTTCTCCTGGAGGTACTGTCCATGACTTTAATGAAGAGGAAGAGGAAGTGCCCTTCCATATAGACTCATTAATATGAGACACAGGGCCAAGTGTCATTTCAAATCAACTGTATCTCTGAATCATGAGACAGTGTTGATAATATATTTATTTATACATTAGGACTACCATCTTCAACATGGAGAAACAGACTTTGGGTGAGGTGTGAGAGAATCATTGCATGCAAGCGCTAGTTTGCGGCAATAAATTATGCCTGATAATCTAAATGCACAAGGAAAGTTTAAAAGGACAGGTTCACATTTTCCAAGTCTGCCTGTAATCACATTCGGTGCTAAAACGACTGAAGCTTTGGTGGATGCTTACTTGATTTGTCCAGCTCAGATGGATGATCCATCACCTACCAGAACAGTGGGACTGGAACATCAGCGCAATCAGAGGATGTACTTCTACTGCACCACATCAAGAAAGTTCAACCTGCCTCAGGAGCTGCTGGTCCAGTTCTACACTGCAATCATCCAGTCTGTTCTCTGCACATCCATCACTGTGTGGTTCGGATCGGCCACCGAACAGGACAGGAACAGACTACGACGGACAGTTCGGGACTCCAGAAAGAATCATTTGTGCCAGCCTGCCCTCCATTCATGACATATACTTTTCCAGAGTCAGGAAACAGGCAGGAAGAAAGCAATAGTAATGTGCTGCTGTGGATGGGGGCAGCATCACATTATACTTTGAAGAAAGCAGAGAGAAGGGCTTCAGTTCCCTGTTGGAAAAGGATGGCAAGATACAGTGGTGAGAATATATTAAATATAGCATACACTTAAACTGATATAGATTATTTAAGACGTCTAAGATGTTGGAATCTGACTATATGGCTTCGACATGTGCTGTGGAACAAAGAGAGTCAGGCCTTCCCTTTTGCAAGCAAAGGTTTCATCCTGATTGTAGTTTGATGAGCACCAAAACCCCAACTCTGAAGAAATTTACATTAGGGTGTGAGTTTCCTCCCCCCAAATGCAACACTGCTCTCATTGGACGAGAGCAGGGATGCCGAGGCGGGACCTCCGGTAAGACGACCCTGCTCCCCCAAAAAATGCTTTCCTGAAGTCACCTGAAAGCAGCGCTGCAATCTAATTGGCCGAGGGCCAAGACACCCCAGGACCCCTGTGGTTCAGCCACTGTTCTACAAAACTACCTGCAACCCCCACCTCAATGCTTTTTCCCTTCGACCTCCGTCGAGCTAGGGAGCACACCAACGTTGTTTCCCTTTTCAACCAAATCCTAGGTCTAACAGTTTATATTCGCTGGCCGAATTCACCAAACTGTCAATTTTATCTTTGTTCGTATCCACGAAGCGAACCCTTTTATTCCTGCAGAAGTGAAGAAGCAAGACTTCTTCAGAGAGAGAGAGAGAGAACTTCCACTCTCCACTCTCCACCAAGCGCCTCGTTTGCGCCGGACATAAGGACGCGAAAATCCCTTATCCAGACGACAGCGAATCTCTCCTACCGAAAGAACACCTCCCCTGTGCCAAATAATTATAACCATATACAGTATATATAAATAAATAATGTGTTTGTAAAGAATCCTTCTATCAATAGAGCTTTTTTGTAGCTAAAGTTAACTGCCACAGTCCACAGCAGCTACATATTGTTTTCCTCATCAAAGTGTTTTTAAGAATGTCAATTATCCAAACAGGATGTTCACTGTGATATGGTGAGCAAATTAGCTGTTATTTTGAAATAATTCCAACGTTAAACAGAACTTTAACACAGAAAGACAAACCCCATGCAATATATACAAGATCATACTTTTAAATCAAATGAATGAATTATTCAGCTATATTTCAACATCTGTCCTTCTCTGGTCTTCACCTTCATTCCTGCGTGTTGGCATGTGTAAGTTATCATCACAATGGAGATGCACAGCATATCCTCCTAAACAAACAAGCTGCCGCCTAAGAATTACTGCAGTGCCTTGCCCAAAGCCTGGCCTCCCTCCCCGTCCCATCGGTGCCTACTTCTACCCCCGCCTTTTATAATTCTGCCTGAGACTCAAAGACACAGCAGTTATTTATTTCTTGTTGGAGATTCATTGCCTGTTGCTGGTGTACTTTGAATGGTTGGTGTGGGCTTAATAAATTCAGACTGTCTTCTCCCGCCTACTTCCACACAACTCCCAAACTCAGCTAGTCAAGAAATATTGGCTCACTGTGTGTGTGTGTGTGTGGGGGGGGTGCCTATGGGGTCTCCAATGAAGCGCCACAGAGGTCTCTGTTTGACGACTGACAGTCTATACTAAGATCATTTAATCAGGAAGCTGGATAGTGTGAGCCCAACACACACACACACACACACACACACACACACACACACACACACACACACACACACACACACACGTTTTTGCATTCAACACCACTGCAATCACTGCTGCTATGCAACGGTTTTTTTTTGTTTCATTTACTTCACTAACAAGCATGCACAGAGATCCCTGTTATTTCACTTGAGACACATTTTCGCTTTCTCGTCTCCTTCCCTTTCTCCTCGCACTCCTTCTCTTCTCCTCCTCCTAACAATTGTTATCGTCAAAATGAGAAAGACAGGCGAGACACAAAATACTGGCAGCTGAAAAATAGTAGCCTGCCAAAAGAAATACCATTCGCTTCAGGTACATATGAGAAGAAATACCATTCGCCTGCATGGTCAGGTGGTAAACATGGTGAGACAGACCGTTCACCTGAGTTATCAAGCGGTAAATACAACAAAAATACTGCTCGCGTCAGCATTCTGAGTGAGGGGAGTCTGACAAGGGTGTACCTTGTGAGGGGCTGTTCTGACTTTTGCTTCGTCGAGGTGCAACACAAACAAGCCTGATACGAGTGTCAGAAATGCAGTTAAATTTTGTTTTTAAATCTTTGTTTCAAACTGGCATAAATCATTGGACAGTGATGGATGGATTACAAAATGAGCCCACTGGGCACAGGCCCAGAGGACCCCTAAGCCAGAGCCTCTGTCTAAAATATGTGTTATTGAAGCTGTGTCAAAGTAGGGATGTCCTGATCCAACTCTTTCTTAGAAATTATGTTTTGTGTACAGCTATTGTTGTTTTGTCAAATGCGTTTTGAGGGAAAACGTAATCGCTCTGTGCTCTGTGGTCACCACAAACATTTTCTGCTCAATTATGAGACACGTGCAAGCCCCAGAAAAAAAAACAGTCAATGGAAAAGGATCGGCTGTACAGAGATAAACACATGTTTTTAATTTGTTTTATCAGATTAATTGAATCTGATGAATTAAAAAGACACCCTGTCAGAGGCTCCGTCAAATCATATATTATACTTTTGGATATATATTTATATTTATATTGTAGACAGACAGATAGATTGATAGATGTATACTTTATTCATCCCCAGGGGGAAATTTGTTTGTAGAAGCAGCAAGCAAAGTTACAGCGTAAACATAAAAATATGAAAGATGAAAGATGCTCAATATATACAATACAATAAGATAACAGAGCAGAATATAATAAAATTTGAATACAAATTAAAGAAAGAAAATAAAAAATGCACAGTATATACAATAAAATAGAATGGTATAAGTTAACCAACTAGGTAAAAAACAGTAGTGCAAGGATCACCAACAGCAAACAACAACAGTTAGCAGTGTTATAGTCTTGTGTTTGATTTGGCCAGAGGTGATTTATTGTACAGTCTAATGGCAGAGGGCAGGAATGTTTTTCTGAATCTGTCCTTGTGGCAGTGGAGCTGGATCAGTCTGTTGGAGAAAGTGCTCCGCTCTCCCTGCAGTAGGTGGTGGAGAGGGTGGTCCGGGTTATCCAATATGGATAATAGTTTCTTCAGTGTCCTCCTCTCCACCACCTGTTCCAGATAGTCTTGTTTACAATCAATGATGGAGCCGGCCTTCTTAACTAGTTTGTTCAGTCTGTTGGTGTCTCCGGCTCCAATGCTGCTCCCCCAGCAGACTACGGCGAAGTACAGTGCACTGGCCACAACAGACATCTCCAGCATCTTGCTGCACACGTTGAAGGATCGAAGTTTCCTCAAGAAAAAGAGTCGACTCATCCCGTTCTTGTACACAGCGTTGATGTTGGTCTTCCGGTTCAGTCTGCTGTCGATGGAGACACCCAGGTACTTGTACTCCTCCACCACGTCCACATCCTCTCCCAGAACTCTCGGCAGTTGTGGAGTCGTCGTCGTCTTCCTCCTGAAGTCGACCACCATCTCTCTGGTCTTGGCCACGTTCAGACGCAGGTGATTTCTACCAGCCCACTCCATAAAAGTCATCCACTACTGCCCTGTACTCCTCCTCCCCTCCGTCCCTTATACACCCGACCACTGCAGAGTCATCAGAGAACTTCTGCAGATGGCATGACACAGAGTTGTACTGGAAGTCAGTGGTGTACAAGGTGAGCAGGAAGGGAGACAGAACAGTTCCCTGTGGGGCTCCAATATCACTGACCACCACATCAGACAGCACACGGCCCAGTCGGACAAACTGTGTTCTGCCAGTGAGGTAGTCAGTGATCCAGGAGACGGTGGACGCGTTAACCCCCACCACCCGCAGATTCTCACTCAGCAGCACTGGTTGGATGTGTTGAATGCACTGGAGAAATCAAAGAAAGTGATTCTCACAGAGCCACCGGATCCATCCAGGTGCGACTGAGCTCGTTGCAGCAGGTAGATGATGGCGTCGTCCACCCCCACATGAGGCTGGTATGCAAATTGCAGAGGGTCCAGTGAGGATTTCACCTGCGGACGGAGGTGGGCCAAGACCAGCCTCTCCAGCACCTTCATCACATGAGATGTGAGGGCAACTGGTCGGTAGTCATTGAGGCTAGATGGTGTCGTCTTTTTTGGTACAGGAACCAGGCACGATGTCTTCCACAGCACCGGGACTTCCTCCTGCTTCAGGTTCAGGTTGAAGAGGTGTTGCAGGAAATCAGACAGCTGGACAGCACAGGTCTTCAGGACCCTGGGGCTGATGCCATCAGGTCCTTCAGCTTTGCCTTGGTGGAGTCTCTCCAGCTGTCTCCTAACCTGGCCAGTCATCACAGAGAGGGGGAGGGAGGGTGGAAGAGCCCTTTGATGTTGAGGGCTCTGTGTCCATGCAGCTCACCAGGGGGGACAGAGGGGACAGAGGGGGAGGTGTTTGGGAGGTGTGGTGTGTGGAGGAGACAGATGACGGCTCTGAGCTAAACCTATTGAAGAAAGAGTTTAGCTCGTTTGCCCTCTCCAGGGAGCCCCCTGGTTGTCTCCCTCCAACTTTGACGCCAGTAATCTGCTTCATCCCCGTCCACACCTCCCTCACATTGTTCTGCTGGAGTTTGGCCTCCAGCTTCCTCCTGTAGGAGACCTTGCACTCTCTGATCTTTATCTTCAGGTCGCGCTGGACTCTCCTGAGTTCGTCCCTGTCCCCAGACCTGAAAGCTGCTTTCTTCTTATTAAGAAGAGCTTTCAGGTCACTGGTGATCCATGGCTTGTTATTAGGGAAGCAGCGTACAGTCCGGGATGGTATGACGGTTTGTTCACAGAATTTGATATATTCTGTGATACATTCCGTCATGCTGTTGAGGTCCTCCCCATGTGGTCCACAAAGCACATCCCAATCCGTCGACTCAAAGCAGTCCTGCAGGGCATCATTAGCCTCCTGAGACCACCTCCTCACAGTCCTGGTGGTCACAGGCAGCCTCTGCACCAGAGGAACATACTTTGGTTTTAACAGGATCAGGTTGTGGTCGGACCTGCCAAGGGGGGGAAGGGCAGTGGCACTGTATGCATCATTTGCATTTGCATACAGAAGGTCCAGAGTGTTATTGTTCCTTGTGGGGCAGTCAACATACTGGTGAAAAGTTGGCAGATTATAGATAGTACACAGTGAGCACTAACCCGGATTTCAACGTTGATTTCTGGTTGAAAACACTTTGAAATGGGGTCTGAACGTCTTAGACGTATTTTCACCGTCTTTTCAACCGGCTAAATTACGGTTACAATATCAACGTGTCACAAAACACCAATTTCTTTCAAAATATTGATGGTTTGTTCAGTTGTAGGTTGAAAGAGACGCAATTTTGGTTACTTTAACTCATAGGACCCTAGCCCTATTTTTAGGCCTCTGCTCGAAAATTGCATAGCCATACCCAAGAGAGTCCCGAGCTCTAACTACAAGGTCTATTTTAATAATTTTGATGCTAAAATACTGGTAACACTTGTGAGATGTGTTGAATTGTGTAAATATTGTGTATATGTTACTGGTTAATAACTGATACACTTATGGCACAGCTCAAATTGAAAAAGTTCTAGGTTCGCCTGAAAAAAAGCACTTGTATTGAACATTTTTTTTTTAAAATAATGCCGCTGCAAGCCTAAAACCACGCCACAGTCATAGAACAACACGTTTTACATGTCCCCACAACATATTTTACTTCGATTGAGTGAAGCAGGCCAGCATAAATGGTCATAAAAATCAAAATTTTGATTTTCGGAACCAGCTGTTGCATTGCTGTATACTAATTTTATATACTATATAACTAAATATTAACTATATATTCACTTTTCTTATCACTAAGAGTGTTCAATAATAAATAATAAATCAGTTTGACACCATTTTGAATAATTTTGAGCAGTTATGATGTGTCATATCTGTCATTCATAACAATAAATGGCTCATAATGTGTGTCTATGTGACTTTGGTAAGGCCGATTTACTTGTGTGAGAGATTTTTAGATGCGGGATAGTCCAACGGGAGCCATGCAGGGGTGTTTGATCGTATCCGGGTCTGTTTACTGACTAAAAATCGCAAAATGCTGGGCGAACCCCCCTCTCTACATGGATTGCTCCACCCCACAGAATCGTCTGCCATTTTGTGATTCATTCCGCCAGCGCATTGATCTCACTCACAGACATGCAGCAGAACATGGCGGGCAGAGCTGTGCAAAAATCGGCTCGAATAAATCCGTTTTTCATCGCCAAAACGTAAGTTTTTTTACCCAATTATTTTTCTCGTGACCTGCGGCTGATGTTGGCATGCATACCCATAACTTTTGAACGGTTTGAAAGAGAGTAATTTGGACGCCGCTGTGCGTTTCCGGGTCGAATCGTGCCCCTCCTGCATGTGTTCATCCGCCATGTGCGATCCTGCTCCGTGATGAGAGAGCCATAGAGTGAGCATAGGTCGTCGATTTTTGGCCAAAATTGTGGCAAATCTTCTAGATATCTTCCAGATATGATATTAGTTCATGTATAATTGTGTTTGCAGTGTTTACAATGGCTGGTATGATGATGTTGCTCGGACTTTTCCCGTTAATTCGATATTTAATATGTCTGGAGCAATAATCATATTTCTTTATGAAAAATGCTTTCTACGACACGCTGAATGCTGCACACTCTAAAACAGCCCCCCGTGGGGGGCTCTCGGGTCCTACGTATTTCTCCAAAATCATATTACGCTGGACGGTGATATGTGGCCTACACGAAGACGTGATTTCAACGCATTGAATGTTTAATATAAAACGTCGTAAATATGGAACTATAGACTGTGTGCTGTCAACAAGAAGCTCCCAGGACATTGTAATGAGAGCAGAGCACATTCTGTCTGTATGTTCACGTAAAATACAAGTCTGTGTTTACTGCTGGAACACGCATGTGCACGGACTCTGTGCATTTTTCTAAGTTAGAGGACGGCTAGAAACACGGCACGATTTGAGCTAGCTAGCTCTTACTGAGTGATGAGCGAAGTGAACGAGCTGACGGAATAAACGATGCTTCACGCTAACGACATACTCTGTAAGTACTTGAACTACTTTATTCCAATATTGCAAACCAAAATATCATTACCATACCATTAATATCATGTTATGCTCACCATGCGGGCGAGGCTGCTAGCTTGTAGTGTTAGCATGTAGCATTAGCATTTTACGAACAGTAGCTAAACATAGACATGTGTGTTAGTTAATGTTGGAGACACTTTCATTGTGGACTGTCCCTGTAGCCCAACGTTATAAAATAGAGTATTTAGGACATTTCACATGTAAAATACACGGCGGACAGCGAGTGGGGCTGTACACAGTTTAAATGTGGAGGACGTGAGTAAAACAAAGTAATGTAAGAACACGGTCAAAACATTGTTGTTTGGCTTATCGCAATGTAAGCTATTATGTTGAGTATGTTAAGAAGCAGGGTTCATGTATATGTGTTGTGTGCTTTTATTGTGAAGGAGGAGACGGAAGGAGAGAGAGAGAAAAGAGTTTCTGAAGGAGTGTGTGACAAGAAATAAAGTGGCTGCCGTCTTGGCGCTGAACGCAGAGCCCCGTGTTTGTTATTTTATTATTATCCTAAAGTATAGGCGCAACATAAACCCTCGGCTACAGCAATATACAAACAATATAAAGTATATACTGTGTAATATCCAGGTCAGCATCGTTCCGTTGAAAACACGTTTAAAATACGTCTGTGGTCTCCGGTGAAGAGACCTTCAAAACTGGTCTAAAAGTCAATATGTTTTTCTAATACTTGTTTTATTTACAGATCTCCACCTTGAAAATATGGCAGACCTCCTGAAACCGGCTCCTGTGTGGCCTTGAAAACGACATTTAAAGAAGGAGAAGGAGATTATGGTTTTATATAAAGAACATTGTTTATATTTATATTGTGCTTTAATAAATACAAATGAACTGTTGCCTATGTCACTTGGTCTTTTGTCCTGTAAGTGGAAACTGTTGATGTGTTACTAACATTAAGTATTTAGTTGCTACATATTGATCTGAGAGCTTTTTGACGGTTAAAACACGGTGACGTTGAAAACACGTTGAAAAGTGAATGTTTTTTAGCCGACTATTTGAAGACGTTGATTCAACGTTCACGTTTAGACGTTTCAACGTGATTTCCAATACTGGCTTTCAACTGATAAATGTGGATGTGGTTTCTTAGTAAGCCTCTAAATCATGATATACTATTATTAGCACAATATAGAGGATGGAAAATTGTAGTATTGCAAATCACGTTGAAATCTGGTCTAAGGGTGAACGTTTAATCAACGTCTACAAATAGTCGTCGAAAAAACTTTCACTTTTCAACCAATTCTGAACATCTTTTCAACGTTGGGCGTAGACGTCGTTTAAACGTCTTTTCAACATTGTTGTCTTTAATGTCCTTGTTTTATTTTTTTAATTTTTCTTGATTATTTGTATATTCTATTTATCTACTTTGAGAGCAACATGAAACCGGAGTCAAGTTCCCTCTATGCGTACGCATACATGGCCAATGAAGCTGATTCTGATCTGTGTAAAGGATCGCAGTACATTTCCAAACGGGCATTATTTGGATGACCCGTGGGCTGTCAGAGCTGTCAAGTAACTTTACACAACTATGCCATGAACGCGGCTGCTATCTTTAAGTTGTTGCTCATGCAACATATCTTTGGAAAGCTAAGATTCTTGTGATTCGATTTATGCACACAATCACAACAGCAGGTCAAATCAACGCCTCTGACGGGCCACCAACAAGCAAACAAACATTGCGATTGAGGCAAATCACCCATGAAGCGGTCTGGATACATTGGAAAATCCAATCCAGTTCCAAAACTCATTATTATATCAATAAATACCCACGGACTGCTGTTGCATTATTTTATTATTATTAGCAGTGAGATGTGCTAATCTGCTATGTATTCTCCGTGATAACTTCAGTTTGCATGTCAACATTGCCAATATCAGTGACGTGCGGTGAGGTTCGTGGCTGGTGAGGCACTGACTCTTTAAGAGTCAGATTTACAAATATATGAACCCAATAGAGTAGCTTAAATCACCGTTCAATTGGCAGCTTGCACATTGACTACTGGTTGTTTTTCATATTTATAACAAGCAAGACCGTTCAATTTATAGCAGCTCAGAGAAAGAGAGCATTTCCTCTGCACCCTCCGTGTGCTTTTAATTTGCCATCACAATTCCACAATTCATACTCATTCAATACAAATAAAAAATAGGTTACTGCAGCATATGCATGGTCTTACCTTTACTTGTCAATGAAGTCCATTCGTCTATCCTTCTGGACAAAAATCTCCGTGACTTTGTTGTAAAAGTCCTTATCTTCTTTCAGTTTTAGAAGTCTCTCCGTCTCAATGGAGATTATTGCCAGTGATGAAAGTCGTCATTGGTTAGTCCGATTCCGACTGTATGTTTTGAGTCTTTTCAAAGCAGAGAATGACCTTTCCACAGACGCTGTTGTAGCCGGTATAGTGAGCACCAGCTGGAGTAACTTTGTTGCCTCAGGAACAGTCTGCACCAGATCCTTCTGGGCCAAAAAGCTGAGAAGCTGTCCAGGGGATTTACATCCATCCCTCACTGTTTGTGAGCTATATAGTCCGATGAGATCAGCCTTTAGTCTCAAAGTCAAAGAACCTGGCATATTTTGACAGGCTCTGCAGTTTGGTGTCATCAAAATGTTGTGACATTTCATTATATTTTGTACAATCGACCAAACCAAGGAAAGCTAGCTCACCAAAATAATCAAACCTAGCTTTCAGTTGAACACTGGCATTCTCCAGAATGTTCTAAAACATCAGTTTCCTCTCATCTCTGACTGAGTTTTGACTTCGGACACTATCTGTCGTCCCGAGCGTGGCGCATTTCTGCTCAAATCGCTCATAGAAACTGTTAAACGCTTGTCTCTGGCGTTCCACAAATCCAATTGTGTCGCGGATTCGTGCACAACAAAATACAATGTCCATTACTTTGTTTTGCAGCACTCTGAAGATTGCATCGGTTGCACTGAAAATGTCCTTATATGCCATAATAAAAAAGCACGTTGATGCCTTTGACAGCCACCGCTCATATCCAGTGGCCATCATTAGGGTGTCATTATCCAAACTATCTGGATTTTCTCTCATACTACGGAATACAGCACACAGATCAGATTGGTACATGCTTATTGTCTGCAACAGTCTTGAATTTGAGCTCCACCTCGTGGATGCTGCTCTTGGTAAACGTCGCTTCACAACATCATCCAATAAGTGGGTGCGCTTCGTGGACTTACTGAAAAATGCCGCTAGTCCCTCAAGTGTTTAAAAAAAAGTTCTGCACTCAGGCATGCATTTTGCTGAATGCAAGAGCACCAGGTTCAATTTGTGTGTGTAACAGTGAGTAAACATGGCCTCAGGCACCTTTTCTTTAATCCTGGCCTGCACCCCATTAAGCTCTGATGACATCACAGCTGCTCCGTCATAAGTCTGAGCTACCAGCTTTTCGACACACTTGTATTTCTCCAACACTCCCAAGACATACTCGGCTATAGCAGGGGCTCGTCTGTCATCACTAACATCATCAAATCCCAAAAATGCCTCCCTCAGTTCACAGGCCACCTCACTTTTAGCCACATAAAGCAAAATGACAGAGATCTGGGCTTTGCTTGTGACATCTGTTGTCTCGTCTACTTCTACAGCAACAAATGAGGCCTTAATGAGGTCTTTTAAAATCTCTCGGTTTTCCTTTACCTTAGCATTGTGGATGCTAATATTTAGTAACTGCTGTTCGCCCAAAGCCAAATCTATTCTCGAGGTTCCAAAAGTTTTCAAAACAATTTGGCTTTGAATGTGAGTAGTTGATCTTTCATGTTTGCTGAGGCTTCTTGGTAGATTTTTCAAGTCACAAAATCCTGATTTAGTCCAGACATTGTCACACGTTGAGAACAGAAGACAGGGAAAGCAGTAAAGGCGGTTTCTTGTAGCACAGCCACACAGCCAGTCTTTTCGATCATACCACTCCGTTTGAAAAGAGCGAGTTATCTTCTGTCCCGTCGTTTGAAGCAAACCTTTTCGCTCCGGTATTGGTCTCCCATCATTTATCACTTCATGTTTCGATTGAAAGTCCAGTTTTGAAAAATGTTTAAGGTTAGCTATAGATTCTTCCATTATTGCGGTCAAAGCTAAATATACGACGAAGTTTCCGCGTTTCCTCTCTGTTTAAACAGGAAATGTGCAAATTCAGCGATTTTGATCACAAAAATGCTTGAAATGATGGGAATCATAAAGAAATTACATTTATAGCACAGATCAGTAGATAAATATTGATATTAATTTTATTTTATCATTATTTCTTTTTTACTTTTCATGATGACAGGTGAGGTTCTGCCTCCCCTACCTCCCCTGACCGCACGTCCCTGGCCAATATCATAGGCTGCGGTCCAATAGTGTTTTTTGCTGAGGAAGGTTCCTAACTGAGTGAAATTACCCGAATGTATCTAAGTGGCCGCCATGATAACAGCTGTTTGAATTCTCTAAATGCTAAGGAAAGGTGCTTCAATGCTTCCTTTATTAGCTCCTTTAGCATTGGAACACTGGACCTTCCTGTACAAAAGGAAAGTAGATCATTTGGACCCACAATTCCTTCCGACGGCAAAATTTAAAGTGACGCACCATTCGGCCGTCCATTAAAACAAACGATAGCTTTTCTTACACAGGTTTAACAATTATACTCATACAGTCATAAAGTAATGGGATTCATGTTGATGGATATAAACAGACAGTGACAATCATTTCATTTTATATGTAGTTATTTACTTCAAACATGTAACAAATAAGTTTAAATAAAAGAACACAAAATGTGTTAATAAAGCCTGAATGCAATTGACTTAGAGATTTTGGTCATGTTTTAGTTGCGCTCTTTGTAGGCCTTTTTCGTTGTAGTTTCAATGGCAGACCTCCGTCAGTGACATCCACCGTCGCATCATTATTACGTGGCTTAGTGAAAGTCTGATTCTTTAAACACCACGGTTGTCTTTTCCTAACTCCTCATGAATTCTCCTTCACATCTTTCCTTGAGCCTATGACGTGTTCCATAGAGATCAAGGAAAAGTGGTTAGGAACAGACGTTAGGTAATTTTTGGACTTTTCGACCACAGCCATGGTATCAAAATGACAGCTGCACTCCAACCTTTTGGTTGACACCTCTCTTGAACAAATAGGAGCTTCCATGACCTGTCCACAGCGTACAATAGCCAATGAGAGTCCTCATTGAAGGGTAGTGCCTGCTCCTCTTCTTTCCTGTACAGACCGTGCCGGTTGCAAATGATTGCTGATGACTGACACTTCGTACAGCCAATCAAATTCTGAACATGGCAATATGCGGTTTCCTTGTGTAGATTTTAAGCCCAAACTAGCACTGCTATCCAACACGCTTACTTTTTCTTATTACTTTTAGCACATACTGCAGCTATTCTTACAAAGTACATACTGTTGCATGCAGTGTGTGTTCAACTGGGACATACTAGATGCTCATAACATTGCACCTTAACCTTCAAACCTTTTGCGTCAAGTTGAGTGGATTTTGGACCCAATAGCAGAACTCGAACACAGATGTGAACAAGGAAAAGTGTCCATGGCGGTTGTAGCATGTTGGCGAACTAAACGATCTGGCGGAGACTGGATTGTAGAGCCGGGGTAGATATACTGCAGGAGCTGGATGAGTGGACGGTGTGCAGGTTGATTGGCAGCAGGAGGGAGATTGAGTGCCACGCCCGGACAGACACACACACAAACAAACAGAGGAAGGACAAACGGGACCAAACAAGAAGCTCAAGGAAGGAGTAACAAGGAAACACACAAGGAATGATGGAGAGGCACAGCCGGACCATGACATCTTGCTCATTCATCCACTGTGCACTGTACTTTTGGAGTTTCCAAATGGTCTTTTTTTTTTTTTTAAACGCCTATACAAAGCCTTGTAAAAATGTGTAAAATATACATTTTCTGAATTGTTTTAGAATTGGAAATTGGGCTACGGCTTCATGCTGTGGTCCCATTGTGTTTTCCAGCTAATACATTCAGTGGTACACTGTACCACTGTAAAATACTGTTGTTGCCATCATATCTACTCCAAATCCAGATGACGGTATCATGATTTCAGCTCAGTGGTTCTTGCATTAGTCTGAATATCTGTTGGAACACAAAGAAGAAATTTAAGCCCGTAACTTTTTAAGATCAAGTGTGTCTAATTCAGACTGCTGAAGCCTACAGTAGGTCACACTATGTAGGACTCCCTCCATGGCCAGTGTAGAGAGGGGGAATAATTACAGCGGCCAATTGCTCCCTCAACCAAGGTCACACATGTGATTACAGCATTAAGATAGACTCTGAGTCCATCATTCATGGCTGAGGTTATGTGTTCAGCTGATGTAACATATTCATCACAGAGTGTATTCAGAGTTGACTAGAGTGCACCAGAGAAATTCTAAATGGATTTGTACGGTTAATCTGAAGGCTACTGATGCTGTCAGTACAGCTACAGGCTGCTAATATATTTAAAAAACAGTTGATAAAAATATATATTTTTAGCTTCTCTATCTCTCTGTGCTTTGTGTTTATTTGGTTTCTTTACAGACAAATGAGATAGAGAGAGAGAAGCTGTGGGAGAGATATCTGCAGGCTGCCTATTGACATTTTGGCTATGTTCCATCATGTGTGTGTGTGTGTGTGTGCGTGCACATGTGTAATATTCATATTGAGAAAGGTCACAGGTCAGAAGAGAAAGCTATCCCTGAGCCCCAAGCGAAGTGTCCAGCCTCTCCTGATAAGCCCACAGCCCGCTGCAGTCTATTTGTTGGAGATGGGTTTGTTCAGTCCCTGGCAGATAGAGCAACATTTTCACCAGAGATAAGAAGGTGAACTCATGTCTTACTTGTTTGGGTCTTCTTGGGGAGATGTGACTTTGCGTGTGTGTGTGTGTGTGTGTGTGTGTGTGTGTGTGTGTGTGTGTGTGTTTGGTAGCAGTCAGAGGTGTGTGATGTTCAGGGCAGGAGGCATGCATTCAGCAAAAGGTCCCTCTTCACCTCCGGCAGCCATATGGAACTCCCAATAACTGCACATGCACACACAATAGGGATACGTCCAGCTCCCAATCACTTCTGAATAGCTCTTTTATGCTTTCCAGTTCAATTCATTGAGTTTGAATTGAAATAGAATTACAATTCAAATTTGAATTGCATCAAGCCAAAGCCTTTTTGTGTGTTTCGAAATTGTATCGATATCAATAACTTTATTGATATCGATAACAACAAAAAATACAACAAAAACGGTCAAGGTTATCTTTGGCAGCGTAGCTTTTGTGTTTTATTTATTTTTCCCAGTTTGAAACAAACAAATAAACACAAGACTTTCAACTTATCTTTGATAAGTAACTTACTTAACAAACGTCAGTGACATAGCAAGCGTATTATTTTACATAAAGAACATGCTTATTGTAACCCAAACCATGATCCTTTCTTAAGCCTAAGCAAGTATTTAGATGCGTAAATAAACCTAAAAACCAGGTAAAACCTAGGTTGGAAGTTTATTTTGAAAAGAGACTTCATGCATGTAACGAGGAGATCAAAATGGAAACAACCACATAGCAAAACAAATCCAACAGAACATCTCACAAACCTCTGTAAAAAAGAAAAATATCAATACATTATACTGAAATACTAGCTACTACTACTTTGTCTCGACATCATGTAAACAACTGCATTAACAGTGGTCCTCAGTACACACATTAACCCAACACACAAATAAACGTGAACCGGAATTGTGAAGTATTTAGCAGAAGTTCCTTAAACTCGCAATCTCTGTAATGGCCATCAGGGGAACAGGGAGGTCCATTCAAATTTTTGAATAAATTACTTGTCAAAGTAGTTTTAATGCTGCATACTTTTTACCCTTCATTTTTAGAGAAAAATCATCACATTTACTCCGTTAAGTTTGGATACAATCATTGCGCAATTTTTATTCATATATTATTTTATGCATTCTTGTACTTCTTTACTCATTGGTTTACTTCATATATATATAGCTAGTATAATATGAATGTCATATTTAATGATTACTCTTGAACGATACAGACTGGTGTATATAAACAGGTGTAAGTTGACTTTACCTAAAGAAATAATTCCAGTCATATCCACATCAAATAAAAGATTGTGCAAAAGAAAATATTGGAATTCCTTGTATTTAATTGTATGTACAGTGCTTTTGCTTGAGTACCCTTTTTGGCTAATCTACCCAACACTGATGGCATACGACCCAGGATCAAAAATCTGACCCGCTCGTGGATGCACATGTTTTCGCATAGCACAAGAAATGGAGAGAGGATGCTCGTTTCCAACACTTTGGGGGTCTCCAGACACACCAGGGACACATATTTATGTTGAAAAGCCATGACAAAGTGCATAGTTCATTATATGTCTCCTTTGAATTGGTGCTTTTTCTTCTCCTCTCACACAAATACACACACACTGAACAAACACACCCACACACACACTGTACGTGCACACACAGAATCTCGATAACATAAACCAAATGGTGGACCTGCAGCAGCACTGAAGCATATTGGCACTTTCACCTCAGGAAATACCAGAGAAAAGATCTCCCCCACACACACTCCACACTCCAACAGACAGACACACACACACACTGGCCGTCAGCTCGTCCCTCTCTGCTCTGCTGCCCTGCATGTGGACATGATGGATTTTTATGATGGTTCTCACAGACTGGGAGCTGAGCTGAGCCATGTCTGCATTATACTGTATGCTGTACAGTGCTATACTGTGCTCATATGCATTTATAAGTGATTGCATATATTCACATCGGTGTTTTCCTGTAGCGTGGGGGTCCGGGGGTCTGGTTGGACATCTAGGGACCAATGTCCTGTTTGACAGATGGGTTCTTGACCTCCCGTTTGTCCTGACAGGAGCATAATACAGTATGTCTGGCTGACTAACATTCACACACCATTGAGTCCATATACATACAGTACATACATATATACACATATATATACACACACATATATATATATACACACACACATATATATATATATATATATATATATACATATATACACACATATACACACATATATATACACACATATACACATATATATATATATATATATATACACACATACATATATATATATATATATATATATATATATATATATATACACACATACACACATATATATATATACACATATATACATACATATATATATATACACATATATACATACATATATATATACACATATATATATACACACATATATATACACACAAATATACACACATATATATACACATATATATATACACATATATATATACATACATATATATATTACATATATATATATACATATATATATATGTACATATATATGTATATACATATATATGTACATATATATGTATATACATATA
>NW_022280103.1:349053-372561 GCF_004355925.1 Anarrhichthys ocellatus | reverse complement strand
TATATATATATATACACATATATATACATATATATATATATACACATATATATACATACATATATATATACATATATATATAATATAATCCCTTGTTGTATTGGTCAGCTTATATTTCTGAATATGCTGCATTTTCTGTGTTTGCCAATATTCGTTTGCATGTATGCTTTTTCTTGAGTGCAGTGTGTGTGTGTGTGTGTGGGCTTGTCAGCAGATATAGCTGGGTCCATTCATCAGTGTTTGAAGATGACAGGTAGGGGGTAAGTGGTGTCTGGCCCGGTGTGTTATCCTCTCCTAACTGCCCACACACACACAGTTTCAGTGTGCGCCTTGTGATGGTGCATGTGTGTTCAGGAGAGAGAGAGAGAGAGAGAGAGAGAGCTGGTGTTAGTGGCTGGTGGGCAGTGACAGATTATGAATCAGAATTCATTCATCATGTTAAGAGCCTGTTAAACAGATGGAGCAGGGGGTGGATTAAGGTGTGTGACTGTGTGTGTCTGTGTTTGCTCCCGAGAGGTCGGATTAGAACTGTTTTTCAATTTCCTGGGTGAGGCATCACAAACTCCTGAACACCCACATGGGTAGCAGGTGTAAAGCTGACTTTAGGGAGTCAAGCGCATTGGCAGTATGAATAGCAACCAGCCCCTCCCACCCTGGTGTGTGTGTGTGTTTGGAAAGGGCTACTTTTGGCTGTGTGGAAAGCAGAGCTCATGTTGATACTTTCTTATTCAGCCTCTCATTACACACTGCTTGACATGCACACACACACACGCACCAGTCACCCCCAGTGAGCACACTCTGACACAGACCCAAAAACACAAAGCATGATAAATATGCAATAGTCTGTCGATGCCAAAGTACACAGCACTAGAACTGGGAACACTGGAAACTCTCTCTCCGAGACCCAACTGGGCATGTTCCACCGACCAGACCTCAGCTGAAGCCAGACGAACACCCTGATCTGCTGTGGGGGGTGACAGAGCTTCACTGTGGTCTCTCTGAGCGACTACACACAGTCCTCTATCTATCCAACCATCCATCCATCCATCACATCATTTATCCCTCCATCCATCCATTCATCCAATCAAAATCAAATAATCAGACTGTAAGGTAATTCGGAAAATGATTTGCTCGACCAATCGCAAATCGTTAATACCGAGTGCCGTTGGATGATGTTATTTAAATTTTTAATTTTAAATCCCTTATTAGTCCCGCAGTGGGGAAATTTGTTCTCTGCATTTGACCCATCCCTGTATATAGGGAGCAGTGGGCTGCCCCTGAGAAGCGCCCAGGGAGCAGTCAGGGTCTTGCTCAGTGACACTTCGACACATAGTCCTCCGCCGACCTTGCGGTTACTTATGATGACTTGGTTCCTGACAAGTGACCTCTTGTGGCCATGCAAATAATAACGCCAAAAAGGGAGAAGGTTGGGCCATCTGTCCTTGTGGTATCATCAGTGTAACAATAAGAGGCTGTTAGTGTTTACTACCCTGACCGGCCAGATGGCTTGTTACACAGAACCATCTGAGAAGCCTTCATTGGAAAATGTTTGGAAAAGGGCGGACACTTGCAAAAAATATGAGGCTGGTGATTGGATGAATCAAGCTCTCACTGTAGCCAGTCGTGAAAAAACATATTTTCCAACAAGAAAAGCCTTTAGTGTCATTCTTTGTTCTTCTGTCAATGAAGGACTACTCTCCAGTTCTGATAGTCCTGACGCTATCGCAGCATCTACCCTAACCTCTTCAGGAGCCGCCATTGTTGTTTTGAACCAAAAGTCTGCGTCTCCACATCGTGTCAAACACACCTAAGCCACGCCCGTAGCTCCTCACAGGATGCCGATTGGTCCGTGCTCTGGCCACAAACGCCTGACACAAACGGACACAAACGCCTGACTAGATGGATTTCTGTGTGATATGTGAGCCAGTGATTTCTCCTCTTGCTCTTGTGATATCGTGAGATTCCAGCTGCCGTGCAAAGGTAAACGCACCACCTGTCCAGATTGCAATTAACCAAGAGCAGGACAGATTTTTGATGGAGGCAATAGATCAGGGCTGAAAGACAGAGAGAGTGAGGTTGAGAGAAAGAATATTTCCCTCCTTTCTGTCAATGCATTTTCAACCGAGTGAAATCCAACAAGTTCAACTCTAAAGTAAGCCCAGTATGTGAGTGATTCATCACGACAGTGACACTAATGTGCATCACAGTCAGTGGAATCCCTCTGAAGTGCTTTCCAGGTGGAACTGAGATGTAAGATTGGGCAGACCAGATAGCAAATTGTCAGAAGCAGATTAGCAGAAACAAGATTTTTCTTTTTTTCAGCCTCTGACTTTGCAGAGAAAGATCAACCTTTATGAATAATTCCATTGAAATCCTGTTCCTGGAGGGGGGAAAAAAGACAGGCAGGTTATTTTAATTCGTGCCAAAGAAGAATGTGTCATTTCTGCCCCTTTACAACACGATGATTGCTTAAAGGGGAGGGTGATTAAAAGAGAGAAACCAGGGAAGATGAAGCGGCCACATAACTAGTTGGAAGGTTGTCAGCGGCTTATGAAAGACCCTGAACTTTCAGCATGTGTGATAAAGATTTTCTTTGTGAACAATGGAACTGTTGCACCGCATTATTGCAGGTGGGAGGTTTAGATCTACAAACATGTAATGAAAGCAGAGCTGCAGTGGAGGCATAAGTAATAATAATCCATCATTTGAACAGGTTGTAGTAGAATGTTGTGCATGCATCTTATTCACTACAAGCTAAAGTGAATGAAAGCTGGTCGCTGCTAAAAGACGAAGTTTAATTCATTACTTGCAACAAAGTCAAATCTGCTGTTCCCAAATTCAGTTTTTACTATTTCCAGTCGCTTCTACTTTGCCGGTCTTTTGATAAAAGTGAAGATACTGTCAATCCTGCAGTATGCTCAAATTAAATAAAACACAGGTCAGGGGGATTTGATCAGATTATTGTCCAATCAGTGTGGGAGCACACGTGATTACATGTAATTAGCTGAGCAGTGGAACACTTTTAATATGAAACATTTGTTTAGGGTGTGTTGAGTTGTAGCTTAACAGCAATCAAAAAACTCACAAAACAGATGACTGAGGCTTCTTACATGATGATACACTTACAAAAGAAGGGGAGCCTGTCTTTCATTTAACAGATTCAAATAAAGGCCTGGTTCTCTCTGTAGTTAAAGTTACTGGGAGGAACTCTGAACTGGTTATGAAACACTCAGTTTAATGCCTCTATATGACCTACAGAAGTAAAGAAGAGAACTGGTGAGACTATTGGCTATTTCTATCTTGTCATTGGATCTGAATCCGGGCAAAATCTGAATAAACAACAGCATCCTGCCCACCAAAGACCTACCCAGATTCGGCTTTGCTGCCGCCTTCGGCCTGCAGTCGGCACTATGGCTGGAGGATGTGAGCTCAGCTCCCGGCAGCAGCAACTCCTCCTCTGACCAGGAGCTGAGCTTCACCTCACCGCTGGGAGAAAACACCGACACCACGCTGTTCGAGACCCAGGGTGTATTGCTGGGCCCACTGGAGGGAAGGGAGGCAAGGAAGGACCAGAACCAGGACTGAGCGGGGCAGACTGTCAGACCCCGTTGCAGTAAAATGAGACGTTTTCTAAAAAAAATCAACACGGAATTAAAGTTAGTCGTTGTAGCACTAAACTGCAACTTTCAGCACCGTGTGGAACTGGGACACATGGTCCCTTTTAGATTCTTCAGTGTGAAGAAGTGAATTCATTCTTCAAACAGCGGCAGTTCACCTTGTTTCTAATCCAACCCAGCCGACCTAACAACATATCAAGGTGAGGGTTTAAACATGAATCCAATCTCAGTCAAGAGTTTGGCCCCAAATTTTGCGAGGTGCAACGCATGCTGATCTCACGTTCCATCTCACCTTCACCTCTATGAAAGACCCCAAGGTACTGTAAGTTCTTCACTTCACTCCCAAAGAGAGAGGGGATGTAGAAATCTGAAAACCACCGAAAAAATGTATGGTAAAAAATTGAATTGAATTGGTGAAAAAAAAATAAACTGGCCACACAGTTTGATTGACACGGTATGGGAGGTGGCATTGATAAGTGAAGCCCTCTATTTGCCTTTGTCAGATTCTCTTCATCCGTCAGCTGTCAGCGCTCATCCTGCTTTCGCTTCAAAGGTCTACCAATTGTCTTCTCCCCCCCATTTACTCCGTCAGCTCATCCGTCCATCCATCTACGGTGTATAAACGAACGCATCCATCCATCCTATCCTTCCTGACATGCGACATAACAACATGTTTTTTTAGTCACATAGTGACAGACGGACTGGAAGAGAGAGAATCAAGGGAAGACCACTCGCTGAATAAGACACTGATTCCACTTCCTCCTGGACTTTAAGTGTGAACAACGCTGTCTTCTTAAATTCAAAATGATCCCAGTCCCAGTTGAGACTCCCTTAAAACGGGTTGCTTAACACACTTGTTATAATATGACACTGTTGGTCATTTTCTTGACTGATACCTGAAATACAAAACTTTTTTTTACTTCATCAATAAATCTGTAACACCTACACCGCCGATGCCATCTGTTGTACAAAAATTAGCTTCCCAGAAGAAAATTGTTTCTTTTCACAAGAAAGCCCCATGTCTTTCAAAGGACACCTGACTGGAACTGAGACATACAAGCAGATAAAAGGACAAGAGGAGGTACAGCAGAGGTACAAAGGTACCGCAAAGAAAGAGAGGCAGGTTGAAGGCTTACAGGAGAATGAACAGATATAGTTCAAACAGAAAAACAGGGCAGTGTGAACATCTGAACCCAGGTGTCCTAAAAAGTGAAGTCTATAAACATGCCTCAAACCCAAGGATGGCAAAAAGAAGACATTCTATTGTTAGTGAGTCCACAACTCTATCTACATAGTTCCTACTCACTGATTTTTAAAGGGTCCTCCATGTCCATGATGGGGTTGACGCAGAGATAGGCTTTGGTGGAAAGCACATTTATTTAAATACTGTTGTGAAAGGTAGAGTTGGTAATCTGCTTCAAAAACATTTTCTTTATATTTGTTGAAATTCTCATTACATCTTGACACCAATCAATGAATCAAACAATCAACACTGGGCTGGGTTGCTGGGATACTTTTTGTATTCTTGCTAGTTTCTCAGGATTTACAACCCGAGCTTTAAGTACAGATTTGTGGTAGTGCATTTGACTTTATCCATTGTTAACTTTCATACTTGCAGGATAACCACCGCTCCACCTGGCTTGATCTTGACTCAGGTGCTGGAAGAATCAAAGAGTTCAAACTTCTAAAGATAACCGCACACTTAGATCTATGCAGGGTATGCTTTATTTCAGTCTCAAGGACCTTCATTAGATCATAAAGGATTTAACTGGAACGGAGGGTGAAGAAACCAGCAAATCCCATTCCAATCACTGTATGTAAAACAGGCAGGGGCCATCATAACCCATAGATCCCAAATTCTACATACATACACAGTGTGCCACCCCTTTCTGTATTGTCTAAGTGTGGCATCCACTAGCCTCTACCACCACGGTGTGCACAGGTGTTTGACATACAGTGACTGGAATATGATTCGTTTGTTTCTTTACCAGGCGGTCCAGTTGAATCCTCTGATGAAGGTCTTTTAGACTGAAAGCTTAACTAAAGTGTACTCTGCATAGTGTGCGGATATCTCAACTTTCATACTTTCAAGAATGTTACTTGTATTGTTGTAATGTTTATTAATGCAGAATATTTTCAAAGTCGGCCATTGTTTTCATAAAATGGTTCGTATATATTAAGAAAAGTTATTCCTCTTTGTTCGTGCGTTTGTCTACAAATGTCCAGGAACGTGCATCAATTTCCGATTGTTAAATACAGTCTCATGAAAATAAACTTAAATTCAAATAAAATCAAATGCTGGAGGTGGAGACATTAATGATTTTTTTTTATTCTGGGCAAGGTGCGTTGGCGTGTTGATGTGCTGGCGTTTGCTGCAGCTGTTAATAAGCTAAACACTTACCACGCCTACCTATACACACACCAATCAAATTGTACGGTGTAGCGTGATGGGATATGCAGGTATGCTGCGAAGGCACTGCGCGTTTGTGCTGAAAGGTTCACCTAATACCCCAGGACTGACAGAGCTGCAGTATTACACGTATTCGGAGTAAGAACTGGTTGACAAGTAAGTTATAGCTTTTTCATTTAATGTGGGAGAACGGTGCCATTTAATCTACTTTCGGGACTTTTACTAGTCACTTTCTGTGGGAACTTTTCTCACTTGATAAGACTGACCAGAATTTGGACAAATGGATGCTGCAGGGTCTCAGTCTTAGGTCCAGGTTTTTTAGACAACATAGTTTTTTCATAGCAGTAAATGATACCTCAGAGACACACAGGGAGCTACCAGTGAACCACTGTGCTGCCTCCCAGTCAGTTCTGAGTTCTGTCAGAGTGAAAAAGGTCACAGCTCCAAGTCCATTATGAGACAACGCAAATGCATTTGGTAGGACCATCTGCATTGTCTGCTTCTCTTTTCTTCAGCCGACGGAGGGGGCGGTGGATGGTGGTTACCGACAGACGGACAGATTGAGCAGATGGTTCACACACTACCCACTTCCAATTAATCTCTGGCTTTCACCACAACTCTTCTTAACCTGCACTTGCTGGCCCAATCATCGAGCTACACCAAAACCCATATGGCTGGGAAACTCGCACAGGTGGCGGTTCGTTCCCCGGCATTCTGCCAGCAGCGCGACATACGAGCACAGCCAACACACAAACGCACCCCAACACACACTTAGTGCTGTGTACTGTGCAGTCACACTCAAATATAAAACTCTCTCAAAATATTATTAGACTTCAAGAGCACATTATGAATCCATTGCTTCGCGTTGATGGCATGAAACAACAGATAACAATAGAAAGTTGATTATAATAGCTAATCAATTATTACATATTGTTTTTGAAAAGATCAAAGGCCCACCACGTGTTTTATTTCCCTCTTTCTATTTTTGGAAGGTGCTGAAGCCTTGGCAACAAAGCTTGGCTGGAATGGGCCGTGCAAATGATGGTATTATGCCAGCAGCAGAAATGTGTCTAATTGTTGGATGTGTCAACAAATGCCACCAATGCCAACTCCACTTGGTTCACCAAAGCAGATCATGCAGAGTCTGACTGGTGTGATTTGAGTAACCAGGTTATTGAAGGTAATAGTAAGTTTTTAAACACAATACAAAGGTTCTTTTTAACATATACTTGTTCTAATCGCACATCAGTGACAGGACCAGATACTTGTGAAGCTGGTGCTGTGTAGCTCCTAAAAGCGAATGCTTGGGTTGTCTGTTCCTTCGTCCTCCGTCTTGTCTCTATGCTCTTTAAATGTTACTCCGCTCAACTGTAGGATTGTTCAAAACCCTTTTCTAGTGCTACATGTTTATTCGATTATTGCTAGTTCCCTTCTGTTTTTAAATGAATGCAGACGAACTCAGATTAGTTTAGATTATTCATTACTTGTGGTTACTGGTGTTAATGACAGGTGTGTTTTAATACTCCCACAGTTGTATGAAATGATTCATGTATCAACCTCAGGGGACAGGAAACTTGCGAACAGCAGCTACTTTTTCAGAAATACAACAGAAGAACACAAGGGGCCCGATCGGACAGCAACCTCCGGTTCTGAAAAATAAAGCCAATGTTGAAGTACCTAAAACCTGTGTTCTTTCTAATTGCCAGTGGGGGGGCTACTCATCTGGTTGCAATCAATCGCTAGTTTCAAGTCTTCTTCAATATAGCTTGATGTTCATTTAGTAAACTATGGTCCAATTAGAGTCAAATAGACCATAAAGCAGGGTATGCTTTAGGGTGGGGCTAAATAAATATAAAAAGAATGCTGCACGTTCACCTGCTTCTGTTTTCTCAATCATTGTGGAACTGGGTGCACGTGTTGAAACCTTATTTCCTCCCACAGTTAGCTATGAGTGGATGTAGAAATGCCTTTGTACAACCGTTTGCACATCAATACTTGTTGATCTCATGCAGCGTTCATAGCTATACCAACAGAAAATAGTGTGCTGCACTTTGTAGGTATCCCATGAAATCGATTCATATGTAATCCACGTAATTATGAACTAGGAAGTATATAGATCACAAAAACCCACACAGGGCGGGTGGATGGGTGAAAAAAAACCTGGTTTTTCACACATGAGACCGCTGTTGGTTTCTTGTGTGAAATAGGAAGTCAACGTTGATTTATTTGTCACTTAACTTGCCTACTTCAGTAACGTCACTTCCGTAGTCATTTGAACCCAAACAACGATCTTTTCTCGAACCTTACTAAGGTGTTTTGTTGCATAAAGTCTATGTTGAAAACACTGTATGCATGTAACGAGCAAAAATGAAAACGTGTTGCTGGACTTAAGTAGGAAAAGGAAAAAAAAGGAAATCATTTTATACGATTTTGACATTCTTAACAATGAGATATCACCATGACATCTCCATGATTACTGACACTAACACACATATTTTGTTTTCTGAAACGTTATGTTCAAATAGGAAAATGCCAATAAGCCATGATCTAATGCTAACTTGAATCTACAGACACAAACACAGAAAGTAGTAAAACAAGTTAGTGTCTATTCTTAAATAAAGAAGAAAGTCAAGTTGTCGTCTGATATCATGCTGCATGCACCTTGATGAGTGATGTCATGCTGCATGCACCTTGATGAGTGATGTCATGCTGCATGCACCTTGATGAGTGATGTCATGCTGCATGCACCTTGATGAAGTGTTGGAGGCGTGCTGCTTCACGCAGACCGCAGTCAGTCACTGAGGCTGTTGCTGCTTGTTCCATTCCTAGAAACAATCCCCTGCTAAAACTTTTATAGTGTAAAGCAGCAACTGTAGGAAATGTTTGGTCTGCAGTGACATTAAGCTGCTGGATGTAAATCAGGGAACAATGGCACTAATGTCAATCAGATAAAATGACAAACAGCGACGTCGAAGTACTGCCTGGGAATATAACTACAGAACTTTTTCAAATACAGTGATTCAGTGTACCTGACAGAATATATTTAACCAGAGGTCATCTTACATCCATCTGCTGCATTTTTTTGTGATCTGTTTTTATCCACACCTTCCCACATGCTCATCATACTTTACTTGGTTTCAGGTGATGAGTTTCTCTGCCTGCGATGTGAACACACAGGCCAGTTTGAGAAGAAACTCAAATATAGAGCTTCTCACACAGGATCATCAACACACACACACACACACACACACACACACACACACACACACACACACACACACACACACAGGATCAATCACACAGACACATACATACCTACCAAGCCTCTGTCTGTGTTCCCAGCATGCCTATGTGCTCAGCTGATTGATCACACAATAAAGAAGGATCACATATTTGGGCCTTCTTCACAACGCAGACGGCAGTGCAAAGGATAAAGTAACTGTGTGTGTGTGTGGATACAGAACTGTGTGATCTAAAAATGGTGTCTGTTAGTTATCTTATGTTGTTGGGGTGTGTAAATAACAACCTCTTGGCAAAATGTGCATTTAGAAGAAAGAGCCACAGAGAGAAGCCATGTGCAACGTGTTCTGCCACATGATCAGAAGAGAAGACAGTAAAGCTAGGAAGGAAAAGGAGGAATGAAATGGAGGCAAAAGATAATGCAGGACGATAGATGAATGAGGGAGATGAAGCCGTGGAAAATGAAAGTTAAGGGAAAGACACAGCTCACACGGTGCAATCAGGAGCACATCAAGTATCCGTAAGCAGGATATTAGATGTTTGGCAGCAATGTTGGCAGCTGACACCTGAGAATAAAAGTAGACTGATAAAATATATATTTTCATGGTAATTACAAGTTCAGGTATAAACAAGAAATTGTGCGCATTGTTCCAGTGGTGTTTCCAGCAGTTGGAGGTGAAGTTTCCATTAGAATGTCTGAATATTCATTTAAATGTGTGCAACAATCTGCAAAAGAAAATGCAAATCAAAGTGTCTTTAGAAAATAAACTTCACTTTGACTTAGTTCAATCAGGAGAGACAAGTCAGATGAAGAAAAGATAATTGTTTATTATCAACAAATGATAAGTGATGATAAAGTCTTCACAGTCTTTGGCGCCTGGACTCTACTGGGAGATTTGTAATGGAGGGGCGTCTGCCCTGAGCAGCAGCAAGACAAATCCCCCCGTGGAGTCCAGACACTGGTGGTGGCTGATGAGATGATGAGATGATGAAGCGGATGGATCTGTGAAGACTGGGTAGAGATGGGGAGGTGGAGGGGTGCGTAACAGCAGCATGAACATACTGAAGATAGAGAGACAATCATATTTAGGAGAGACAGCCGTGGTTTGTCCTCATGGATGAGGTGTTGGGACGGAGGACTTCTATAACCCCCCTGTCCTGCCTCTATCCCTGAGGAATCACCAGGGCCAAGTAAAGCAGTGGGTGACCAGGAGGAGGAAAGACAGCTAGGGCCAAGAGAGAGAGAGAGAGAGAGAGAGAGATTTATTTTTGATTTTTCAAAAAACAGTTTATTTACATATTTATAGTTGAAACAATTTCAACAATTCAAATAAAGTGCTAATGCATAAAATTCACGTTTTAAAAAAAAAAATGTATAGATACTACTATCTGATAAAAACTTGTGCAAACACTAACTCGTCATTGACCACAGAACAAACAATTTCATTAAAACACCAGTGCTGTTTAAAAGCATCTAAGTCTTCAATGTGCCTATAAAACCTAAACTCTAGCCAGAGTCTGGCCCTGATGTTGCACAGCCAGATTGACCTGGCCTCCTGCCCCTCCCTGTTCTCCACTGTTTTTCCTACTTAAATAAATTGCCATCTTGGCTTCTCCTGAAAGATAGTTTAGGAGCTGCCACTTTTCTTTTCCCGTTTTTTTGTAGGCAGCTCCCATGATAAAAACCCTTTCAGTAAAAACCACAATTAAAAAGACTAAAAACCAATGTTAAAAGAGAGAAGAACTCTGCGAGTCTCTTACACTCAGTAAAAACATGATAAACAGTCTCTCTAAGGTTACAAAGCGGGCACTGGCTAAGAACAGAGGGATTAAGAACAGAAATAAAAGCATTGGAGGCGACAGCACCATGTAAAATCCTCCACTGGAGGTCGGCAGTCCGTTTTTTGAGGGGAGGTTTATATAAAATCCTCCACTGTGGGCCAAGTCCGTTCTGCCCTAGTCTGTTTGACCACACAGTGGGGAGCCTGTTGCACAGTCCTTTCTTGTTTGTGCCCTTCACACAATTAAGATACAAGGTCTTTTTGTCGGCCTTGTATAGTGTCAGTTTGTCTGGACATGTTGTAGCGAGCAGGGGGCCGGTGAGTTCCCCTAGCCCCGGGCTCAGGGAGATCTCAGGGAAAGGGTCTGCAGGGTCCGGCTCGACTTTTCTTTGGCTGTAGTCCGTGAGGAGGCTCCTCTCTCTCCCAGTCAACCTCTGGCTCCACAGCTCCAAGAGCCTCCTCGCCACCCGGACAGAATGCAGACCCAGCAGAGAGCCCAGGGCCGGGGCGTCGCTCAGAGTCGGCCCCACTGCGTCCACCAGCAGCTGCAGGCACAGGGTTTGAGACTTGCGCAGCGCCCCCATCAGGCCAGGGGTGACGCTGCTACTGATGTCCAGCTTGGCCCTGTAAATCAATGGTTCTCTCAACAACTAGTACAGAGAGTTAGACTGTGGGCACCTTTATGTGTAAAAAGGGCCCAAGACTTAAAAACACCCTGATAAAACGGAGGCAGCCCACTTAACTTTAAAACACTAGAATCAATTAAAAACAGAGCAGTATCCAGCCCCAGGTTATCTGCACGTCTGGGAATGCAGCTGGCCACATCTCTCCACACTAAACCATCTGGACCTGTGAGATATTTTTGCACAAACTGAATTCTAAAAGTGGCCGTCCGGCTGGCCAGGTGGACGAGGCCCTGTCCCCCCTCCTCTCTGGCTAAAAACAGCACCCCTTGTGGCACCCAGTGTAGACCCTCCCAAAAGAAATCAACCATTCTCTTCTGTATGTTGGCTAGAAAGCCTGAGGGAGGGTCTAAACAGGTTAGACGGTGCCACAGTTGGGATGCTATAAGATTGTTTAAAACCAATACTCTACATTTAAAAGACATCTGAGGGAGCAGCCATTTCCATTTGGAAAGTTTTCCCTCGATCTTCTCTATGACACCCTCCCAGTTCTTCTGGACTATGTTCTCTTGTCCGAGGTAGATTCCCAGGTACTTGAAGCCGTCTCTTTTCCAGACCAGGCTCTGGGGAAGAACTGGGAGACCGTCACGCCATTCACCGACAGCGAGAGCTTCACTCTTCTTCCAGTTCACCCTCGCTGCCGATGCTATGATAAAATCCTTCACAATATTGGTTAAAAGGTCTGCATCCCTCTGGTCCTTAATAAAAACAACAATATCATCTGCATAAGCTGATAAAATCATGTTCCCATTAAAACCAGACCCTGTAGGCTAGAGCGTATTCTGATGAGGAGGGGTTCCAGGGAGAGTGCATAGAGCATCCTGGACAGAGCACAACCCTGCCGGACCCCTCTACACACTCTAAAAGGAGCACACAGACTGCCGTTTATCTTCAGCACACTTGCAACCTCACTGTACAACACTTTGATCTTAGCTATGAAACCATCGCTGAACCCAAACTTCCCCATAACTTTCCAGAGGAAGTTGTGTTCAACGCGGTCAAAAGCCTATTCCTGATCTAGAGAAATCAGACTAGTGTTAATACCCAAAGACCTGCAGACCTCCAAAACATCACCAATGAGGTAGACATCGTCTACCATGGGCCTGCCGGGTAGACAGTAGGTCTGGTCTAATCTCAATCTTACCATGGTCCCACCACTGCCTAAGACTGCTAAACTCGCCCTTCCTCTGCCTAAAAACACCCCAGAATAAAATAAGGACCTCTCTAAAATTCTTATCAAATGTTAAGACTGAATTAAAATGCCAGTACGCACTTTTAGGCAAAATGTTCCTAATGAACACATTACATAAAAGCAACGAATGATCCGTAAAACCAGCAGGTACAATACTACACATTTTAAAAATATTAAAATGATGCTTAAAAACATAAATACGGTCTAACCTGGCTGAGGAGATCCTACCCTCTCTGAGGTGGGACCATGTATACTGTCGGCAGTCTGCATGCATCCTCCACACATCCACCAGGCCATGAGAATGGACCAGCTGTCTCAGAGCGTGCTGTGAAGCTGGATGTGGCTCTGCGTGGTTGCGGTCTACAGCTGCATCTTCAGTACAGTTAAAATCTAGAAAGATTAATTTATATATATGTGAATGACATAAAATAAATGTATATTGTAAGTATACAAGAACTATAAATGATTGAACAGTTTTTTAACAACAACTTTATTCATTTAGAAAAATACTATTAATTAATAAAAATAAATATGAATGAATTATTGAACATATGATTAAAAACATTAGACAAAAACCTTTTTTAATTGAATTAGTAACGCTTTATGGCAACTGCAGCTGGTTGCTAGGCGACGGGAGCAGCAAACAGTGTGGGCGGGAACAGCTTCTAATGCAAACCGGAAATCCTCCGTAGATCAGACCCTCTCATTTCGGAGACCGCTCAGTTCAGCCTTCGCGGACTTTAAAGGATGCAGTCGACGTAGACCGCGAAGGACGCGTCCTTTGAGTGAACATGCGTGAGAAGGGAAAGGCAGAAGTATGAGAAATGAACTACGGGCTTGGTATTTAAGAGTATAGTCTTCCTGACTGAACTCACGCTAGAGCTTCATTTGACAGAGTATTTTTAGACCAACCATGTTGTTTTGCCTAAAAGACTAAGTGCTTATTTTTGCCTAAACCTAAGTGTTTTTATTTACATTAACCACCAAGGGTAGTGACCAAACGTTGAGTTGGGATGAGAACGTGTTTAAACTACTTGGTTAGGTTTAGGTAACAAAAATACTGACATAACATAACAAATGTCAGGTGTAAGAAGTTAACTTTGACTTGGCTTCACACGGGACATGAACAGCGGTCTCCATAGTGAAAGTCCTGTTTGTTTGTAATTTTGGAAAAGGTTCATCAATGAAGGAGTGATGGAATAAAACCAGAAAACATGCATGGATTCCGAGGACATTCATAAGGGACTGAAGAAAGAATAGAAAAAAAAGAACAAAGCAGTTATGCAAGAGTCAGAAGGAAAATAAAGAAGTGCTTCTTTCCAGAGATCCTCCTCTTCCAGCCCCATTAGCGGCTGATCAGAGCCGAGGTCATAATTAACGATGGCCAGGTGCTGCTGATGCTATGTACACCTGAGCCCAGGAGAGAGCAGCAGGACAGAGGAACATCTGGAAAAGAGACACACACTGACAGAAGATGAAGAGAGAGACAGAAGGGGGGAATTCAAATTCCCCCCAAAAAGCCTTATTACAATTTCAATAACACTACGCATCACAGTCAAACCTCCTCAAAAAGCGCTTGATAATGAAGTCGAGGAAGAGACGAAGGCTACGTCCTCTAAATACATTCATGAAAAAAAAAAAAAGGAATTCTGAGAATGAGCACAAGGTTAGGTTTGTTAGAGACTACAAGGTTTGAAAAGCCACTTTCATGCCACAAAGTAATCATATTTTGATGGAAATGTGGGCAAAGGTGATGAGTTTGTCATTGTATGTTAGGAGCAGGAGTGTAAATGAACCGCGACACAACATCTTTATACATATTCACGAATGCATGCTATCACTGAAAGCAAAGTGAAAAGCCTCTTTTCGAAGAAGCACATTCCTGATGTATATCACATCACAGTATTGTCACATTTGCAACTGATGATGCTAAACTGAAGAGTTTTGTGCAAAAAAAAAAGAATAGAATTACCTTGATGTCAACTTAAAGTTTTTCTGAAGAAATGCCGAGAAGGACCGTCACTGTATGCTGTCGGTCAGTCTTCAAATATCCAGTAATGTTGAGGCTTTGCATCAACAAGGTGGTGTTTTTGGGACCAACGGTGTTTTCTTGGCTTGTGCTGGGTTGATGTTGTGGCGACTTGCTGTCAACCTGACTGTGCTGATGTAGGAGGAAAGGCCCAGTAGGAGGCGCGTCAGATGATCAGTGATTAAAGGATCTGTGCTCTTTGTCTGGCTTTAGCTCGGCAGACCAAAGTAAACCCTCCACGATATCATATGTTAACATAGTCAGTGAAACAACTGGAGGTACAGAGATGGTTCTAACGCTATCAACCAACAACATGATCTGTCTCTGTATTCAGATAGAAGAGTGGGAGTGGGCAGGGTTTAACCCTGAAGTCATATTAAAATGGGCAAATTTTATATTGGCAATGAATATTTCTAGTAAATCATTCATTAAAGGTTTGTCATCTACCAAGTTTGCAATTAATGATGTAGCATAACTATTGTTAAATATAAGTAATATTGAAAGTAATAAGTTCCTCTGCGAAGGACGTTATGTTTTCGGTTTGGTTTTGTTGTTACATTGTCAGCAGGATTACGGAAAAGACTGCCGGCCTGATTTTCAGGAAACTTGGTGAAAGGGTGTAGCACGGGCCAAGGAAGAACCAAGGGAATCAGGGGACGGATACACAAATGATTTTTCTCTTTCATCAACATTGTGAGATAGGGCATGGCCTTGGTGGAGGTCTCCGAGTGCCATTCTGGAATTATTATATTATTGAATGGTCGGCATGCTCAATCGTTCAATTATTAACGTGCACAGCAGTATTAAGCTTTGTTAGCTGCAGAGAGTGCTTTGTGACTTGGTTGGTGGAGCTCGTTGGAGCTGTAAGTCTGGTTATTCTTAAAAAAGGCACACATACCAATATGCTATTTGAATGCTTCATGCTTTGAAGCGTCTTTTCATTGGACAGAATCAACACTTTCTCAATAGAAAAACATATTGGCAGACATGTATCTGCCTGAGCAGCACATTAGTTCACCATTCAGCTGTTAGGTTTCCTAGACCTAATCCTCTCCTGGTAGGAAAGTATTTGTTTTCTTCACTGGGCATTGAGCATGTACTTTGAACTTAAAGAAAGCCAAAATGGTGTGACGCGAGGCTGCATATGTCAGTGAGTGTAGTGCTAGCTTTAAGTGGCAGAGGAATGAGGTGAAGGCAGCTCAACCCGTTCTCCTTTGCAAAGAAGCTCAATTAGTTTTAATGAGTTAGCACCAATCAATGGTGTTATGGATGGTGACGATGGGAGCCGTGACTGCTCAGTGTGTGTGTGGGGGGGTCTTTGTGGGAGAGAGAACAAGGGAGACAGTCAGAGGGAGCATGCTAATATTGTGTGTGTATTGAGCGTGTGCAAGTGTGACTGTTGGTAATTAAAGCTCAGGCGGAGCGCGTGTGCAGCCGGAGCGAGGTAAAGTTGACCTTTCCAAGTGTGACAGTAAAAATGGCATCAGGAGCCGGCACGACACCAAGCAAGAGGGGGAGGAAGGTGTCAATGGCATCAGCTGGCCTGGAGGCTCCTCTCACTGTTGATGACGTTGGGTTCTAAAGGAGCACCAAAAGACAAGCTGTACCACTTCTTCTTTTTGAGTATTGAGCTCTCTATTAACCTTTCTGTCCTACCGGACCGGGCCGTGGGTCATTTGGTACCGGGCTGGACAGAAAGAATTAATAATTATATTATTTTCGTTTTATTGATTATCAGAGTCTGAAAGAAGTTTTATTTTGAAAAATGACCGGATTCTATTGCAATTTCATCCGCCTGTGCCTCTTGACATGTCAAGACACTCGTCTCGGTCACGTGATATGTTACCTCAAAAATTAAGTCCACAAACTAGCGAAAATGAGTAAATAACTTTTGGAGAGCTTCTTTGCAAAGAGGAAAGGCCACTAAGGAGACAGAAGAGCCTACAACTTCCAAGAAAAAGAAAGCTTCATTTTACAGACAATATCAGGAGTCTGATCAAATATCAGGAGTAATTCTGACGCGCCAAGCCCGTTCTGCAGAATATGTGGCGACAGGAAGATCAGCTGCTGGAGATTGTAAATGACGGTGGCCTTAACAGTATGTTTGAGACAACAACTCTGCTGGTGTTTAGGATTAAAATCAAGGCTGAATATCCTGAGATCACCACTAAAGCACTGAAAACCCTGCTTCCATTAACAACATCCTCTCTGTGAAGCGGGATGTTCTGCAGTGACGGCAATCACAACTAAACGGAGTAGAATGGACATCAGGAACAGACTGCGGGTGTCATTGTCTCCCATTACCCCCAGATGGGACCGTCTCGTTGCAGAGAAACAAGCTCAGGGCTCCACTGATTCAGCGTTATTCTGAGTTGTATTTATTTATGCATTTTATATTTGTTTTCATGCCGATCGTATCATTTTATTTCGTTGTGTTTTTCCGCCACACCTTGAAGGCCGGTCCGTGAAAATATTGTCTTACATGAAACCGGTCCGTGGTGCAAAAAAGGTTGGGGAGCACTGATTTAGAGAAAATGTTTAGAGGACATGATGACATGGTATAAAGACTAAAATAACCCACATTGTGTGACGGATGGGTCAAACAAACATAAGATTTTCAACCAGGAGACTGTTCATGTCCCGTGTGAAACCAATAATGTGCTGCTTGCCTTTGTGTTCAGATTTTTAAGTTTGACTTTCCATTTACAAACATAGTAATCTTAACCCGAACCACGATCTGAGTGGTTTTGTTGCCTAAACCTTTGGATTCAAACTAACGTTAACCATGTGTGTGCGACCGTAATGGAGCGTCATAGTGTGGCGTGCTGGGCTACCCAGTGCGTTAGAAAGTGAAACCCAGCGGTCCTGACCAAGCTTCAGTATGTGATGAGTTGGGATGAGAACGTGATGCACATTCCCTCTTCCCCAAGACTCTGCTTAGCTAAGCTTCATTGCCGTTCTCTACCTGCCCACCAGATAGTTTTACGTGGTCACCTGACTTCTACATCCTCTTGCTCACTTGGGGCTCATTACCCAATCCCCCTGTGGCCCCCTTTTACTCAGTGAGACGCAGGCAATGTTGCTTCAAGCCTTTGCTTTCCAGCCACCTAAACATTGACTTGGGCCTGCGTGCATCTTTTTCCATTCACGTTAACCTGTGGATTCTTGGTTACCTCTGTTTGGACTTGCTACCCTAAGCCTATGTTGCATAATTTTTACCAATGAATCTCTGAACTGCTACGCTCTAGACAGTTGTCTGCATTTGGGTCCTTTTCCTCGATGCCTTGTAGACATGGGTTGTTTTAGAGTTTTGAGGACTCATTGCTAAGAAATCACTGCTTGGAGTTAAAAAATGTGTAAGAAACATGCCAAAATATGTCCTTATACTGCAGGTGGAGATATTGACAATTGTAGATGCTTGGAGAACACTGAACACACTTCATGAACATTAAGGCAGAGATTATCCACTTCTATAACCTTTTTAAATTTTAGTATTTTGAGCTTTTTCTTAATGGTAATTATTGCCGTTGTGACCTCCTGTCACCACCTGGAAATGAAAAAGATCATGTATGTGTCTTACACACCCTTCTGCAGTTGAAACCCATTGGACATGGGATGCCCAAAACAACTTCCTGATTAATGGCAAAGGGCACTTTTGACACACGACAGCAACATAGTTTAACAAAAAGTTGTTTCAAAAAGTTGAACTTTTAATTTTAACAGTCTTCATATTATACCTACAAAATGTGCAGTTGATTGAGTTAATGCTCTGGGAGGAGTTTGATAAAGTAAAGCGCATTAACATTTTAAAAGAAACAACCTTAAAATTAAAAATGACGACTTCCTGTTGGGTTTACGGTATACCCCCTTTGTAACTCTCAACATGTTACATATACTGTACCTCTCCAATGTCAGACATCTAGGTGAAATGCACTGGATTACTCAATAGGGGGCACTATCAAGCCATTTTGTCACACACAAGTTTGAGTCAACAGGTCGGTAGTTCATCTCCGGGCTGACATCCAGACAGAAAAACATCCACTTTCACATTCATGTCTTAAGGAAGTTTGAGGTCCCAAACCTAACCTGCATGTCTTTGAACCGTCATGGGAGAAAACCCATGCAGGCACAGGAGGAACATGCAAACTCCACATAGAAAGGCCCATCCGGTTGGCCGGTTCTGAATATTTTAGCACGTATAAAAGTAATTGCCAGCAGGTTGATTTGGTGAATGGTTCTGTTCTCAACAGATACATGAACGGACTGTCAGTGTCAATTTGTGAACATGCTGAAGGCACATTTTTATGAATAAAAATAGTCAAACCCTGCCTTCCCGCCGTGGAACATGACCATTTTGACATGTGCTGGTTATTTCAATCATATTATGAAAGGGTGTCATGTACTTGTCATTCCAGAGTCTTCACAGTCTAATTGTCATTCATATTTTACATTCAGGAACAGCCAGAATGGACAGAGGAAGCTCCAATTCTTGGATAAATCGCATGTCAAGCAACTAAGGGACAGGTGTGCAAAGGGCCTTATTGACCTTACAATACAGCTTTCTTATGGGATGATCTCGTTTAAAACTGAACATTAAGGGCTTTTTATGGCCTTTCACACCTACCTCATGTGGTCCAACTGTTAAGTTTCATCCAAAAGACTGGATGCCAAGGCAACGCCTTTAAAAAAAAATTGCCAATCCTCACAGTGAAGCATCATCAAGGTCTTAAGGCTTTTCTGACTAAATTTGAGACGTATCTGATGTATCTGAAATGTACACAAACCTGTAACTTCCTGTTGCCATTAGGTGGAGCTATGATAATGACTCAATATTAGCATGCAGATGTCCCCAGGGCAGAACTATTGTCAAACTTGAGAAATTATGGAGATTGTAAAATGAATGCAGAGGTTACAACAACTTCCTGTTTTACGGCGGAAGGCTCTTTTTTACTGCCACGACAAAAGCATTAAACATAGTTCCACAAGAAAACTGGGATTTTTACAACTTGTCATTGCAAAAGTCTTAAGATTATACCTACCAAATTTGAAGCCAATATGGTAAATTCTCTAGGACGGGGATTCCCAAAGTGTGGTGTGCGAGCTGCCTCTAGGGGGTGCGCGAGAGGAAACATGTAATTGTGGTCTAATGGTGTAATAATTAATATTAAATATAATTTTAAAAAATGCACTTCAGCTCCTGCCGCCAGACTGTCTTTTACGTACACACTAGCTAGCCTAGCTTGTGCAGCTAACTTCATTCATTCAGCAACATTCATGCAAATATGATAAACTGGCTGAAATCGGGGAAACTGTCAGGTGGGACATCTGAAGCTATCAGTCATAAAAGAGGAGAGGGACAGAGAGAGAGGAATCGGAGGCGAGAGGAACGGAGAGGTGCGTTGGGGAGAGACCGGGAGAAGAAATCGAACGGAGTCAGAGAAAGATGAGACGGAGGAGACCGAAAAGGAGGAAGGGATAGCACAGACACATCGGGAGCACATAGGCCCATCGCGGAGTCAAGGTGAAAAAAGAGGAAACGAGAGTGAGCATCAGACTGGGAAAAGAAAGAGGAAATATGATGAAAATGATCTGGTCTGGGCTTCACTTGGATTGGCAATGCAGATTGCCCAAAGCCACAGTGCGTGGTGTGCAGTGAGGTTCTGGCTAACAGCTGTCTGAAGCCCTCTTATTTACGTCGCCACCTGAACACCAAGCATGCCAGTGCAAGTCAAAAGCCCCTTACATTTTTAATATCGAAATTGGAGGAGTTACAAAACAGCCAAAAACAACTGCAGTCTCATTCATGTGTTGGGTCTATAAAACACGCACTGCGGGCTTCATATCTGGTCACAGAAAAGCAGGAAAGGGGCTACCTCACACAATCGCCGAAGACGTGTGCTCGCCAGCTGCCAAAGAGATGGTGGAACGTATGATTGGAGAGAGAGAAGCAAAAAAGTTGGACATGATCCCGGTGTCCAACAACACTGTGTCGCACCGCATCGATGCTTTGTCCGAAGACATCCTGGCTACATTAGTCGGTCGCGTGAAGAAGAGTGAGTTTTACTCTCTGCAAGTAGACGAGTCTACAGATGTGGCTAATCTGGCCAATCTTCTGGTGTACGTCCGTTACCTTTTCGAAAGCACGGTGCAGGAAGATTTTTGTCTTTTTTATCTTGTAAACAAACGCCACGCCCGAGCAAACTGTTCTCTCATTGGTCCGATTTTTATGCGGCTATAAATGGGCTCTGTTGCTTTTTTTTTTTTTAAGGTGGGGGGGGGGATTGGGGGTGCGTGAACCCGGTCGGGATGTAGAAGGGGGTGCGTGGACTAAAAAGTTTGGGAACTGCTGCTCTAGGAGGACTTAAAGTGCCTTGAAATGGTAAAAAAAACACAACCTTAAAATCAAAATGGACGACATCCTGTTGGGTTTACGGTATACCTCTAAAAGGCTTTTTGTATGTCTCGTTACATGTTACATATATATACCAAATGTCATACAGCTAGGTGTAACTCCCTTCATGGGATACTCGATATCAGATTTGCCAAGTCTGACACGTGTACCAACTTTTGAGTAGCCCAGACACCTTGTTTTAGCATTCAAAGACATACAATAAGAAAAATGTACGCATGTCAGTAAATAGTAGGATCTTTGTCACATATAACTGACTTCCTGTGGTCAGTAGGTGGCGCTATGACAATAACATCATATGGGCATGTAGACGTCTTCAGGCCTGAACAGAGATCGTTGTTGACTTCAGGAGGAACCATCCAGATCACACTCTACTCTACAATGGCACCACTGAGGAGTCAGTCAAGAGCACTAAGTTCCTTTGGGTGCACATCACGGACGACCTGACCTGGTCCCTAAACTCCTCATCTCTAGCCTAGAGGGCCCAGCGCTCTAATCATCAGGAGTTCACTCCAATCCATTCAGCCCACACGCTGCTGGACCAAGGCCAAGAACATTGCCAGGGACTCCGCCCACCACTATCATGGACTTTTTGACCTCTGGCAAAAGATACCGTGGCATACGGTATAGAACTACCAGGTTCTGCAAATGGTTCTTTCTCAGAACCATTAGACTCCTTTACTCCAAGTAGTCCCAAACACACACACACACACACACATGAACACAAACAACTGATACATAAAAGATGGCAAATTTGTACTATGTTATATTAATAATTATATTATATTATTGATATTAGCTTCTCTGTGTCCTTGTTCGGACTGCGCTAGTCGCTATCGGCCTGGTTCGGACTTTTCTGGCGTGAACCACTGTCGCTGTCATTTTCTTCGGCCATTGCCATCAAATTGCAAGTCGGCCTACTATTAATATATACACATCAACGAATGTGCGTGTCAAATTTCATGAATATATACGGTCGTTTATATGTCTAAATACTATAGGAAAGTGACTTTAATGAGATAAATCAATAAGTCACTTGAGCGATGGTCGGGCGATGGTCTATACCAGGGGTCAAAGTTTCCTGACTCGAGTGATATGTACACACACCGGGGGGAGACGAGGAAAGAAAAGGAAGAGCAGGAGAATAATACGTGAGTCAGAGAAGTTATTTCACATGACGTTCTCCAAAAAGAGAAAAGTGGTGAAAGAGACCAGAGTCTTTAACCAAGAATGAACAGATGTTGATTCTTCACACGGACAGTTTAAAACCAGTACGTCTCATATGTTTAGAGACCGTGACGATTATTAAAAGCGGTAAATGAAGCGACACTACGAGACAAAGCACAACTCCTTTGAGGAAACGTACCCACTCACATCTGAAATGAAGACACAGAAAATAAACCTAAGAGCCCAAAATGATCAAAATCCTAACACGAGTTCACTGTCCAACAATGATGTTAACAGAGAATAGAGCTGAAACAAGTGGTTTAATAACCACAGATAAAGTCCATGCACAAACATTTCTCTTTTTAGATTATGAGAAAAATATAATATTGTGGCTTTTTTGATTGACATCACTTCACACCAGAATGAACTGAATTTAAAGCTGTAGGACAATTCAGTGAAATTGATTTTTCTAAAATGAATTACTTTATTTTAAGATGCACGTTTTTCAAAAGCTTTCTGTTATGTCAGTTATTCTTTAATCCAGCCCTTATTGTACTTGAAATGAGAAGAACATTTATTTATGTATTATTTATAATCCATCCAGTTAAATTTGATATATGATGTATATGTATATACATATGTATATATGTATATACATATGTATATATGTATATACATATGTATATATGTATATGTATATACATATGTATATATGTATATGTATATACATATGTATATGTATATATGTATATGTATATATGTATATGTATGTATGTATATGTATGTATATGTATGTATATGTATGTATATATGTATATGTATGTATATGTATGTATATATGTATATGTATATATGTATGTATATGTATGTATATATGTATATATGTATATATGTATATGTATGTATATATGTATATATGTATGTATGTATGTATGTATGTATATGTATGTATATATGTATGTATGTATGTATGTATGTAT
>NW_022280103.1:329437-349043 GCF_004355925.1 Anarrhichthys ocellatus | reverse complement strand
AAAAAAAACTACCAGAAATAGCTGGTAAGTGGACATCTTTTTGGTACTGTTTCATATAATTGGTCGTAAATCTTTCTTTGTGTGGTCTTTTTAAAACAAACTGACTTTTGAACGTATTGTGACATTCGAACGAATCCAAGCAGTCCCGGTGTGGGACATTTCAGCTTTACTTTACAACAAAATGGATGGCGGTCAGTGAAACTGGTCCTAAACTGGAATCCAAAACAGCCCGTCCATTCACTTTTTAATCCTCTAGATGATTCAGATTCAGGCATACCGAAGATGATTGCTCACCGAGCTCGATGACTCACCTCCTGCTGCTGCTCATCCACATTACCCTTCTGTTTCCAAGGACCGGCGCGCTTAGAGTGTCCATTATGGTGTCTTTGGGGACACGGCTCTGTCGATGCCGCGACCATTTGATGGGGACATTAGCGGAAGGCAACACGTCATTACATGACCATTTACACATAATCGGCCACTTAAGAAGACCCCATAGGACAGAACCGCGTAGCATGGGCCATTTACACACCCCGTGTGTGTGCGCGCAGATGCGTGTTTGCGCATATGTTCTGGCCTAATAGTCATCTGACACATGCCTTATGGTGATGTTCAGAAATAACCATCAAAATAACCCATGTGCCTCCTCTTTCATGGCAACACACTCCGGCTCTGTTCTATCTTTCTGTCGCCTGCCTGGCTGGCTCACACACACACATACACACACACCCACACACACACTACTCCCCCCCCCCCTCTCTCTTGCTCTCTCATAGGATATTACTGTCCCAGGTAGAGAGATTGAGCTCTTTCTCTCGTTTTTGATTTGTCATCGCTCCCCCTGTTCATATGCAAGTTTACTACATTTACCAGTGACAGGGATGAGTGCAGTCGGCGTATGCTGCTCTGAGATGATTCGCTCTGCTCTCCGCAATCCATAGCAACTTTGTCTAGCAAAAAAACAAAACACGAAAATAACAGGGGAGCACTCTCTCTCCTGCATGCATTCTATTTGAAAGACGTTTTGTCCGAGGCATCATGGGAGTAATAATTGTCACAGTAGTAGGTACTGAAGTATGTATAATTAAGTCCAATATTTCAGCATGGATTGCTTTTTGTGCATATTTACATGCTAACTGTTGAAAATCAAAACTCCGTCACCTGTCAACAGCAAATTCATTTTGGGAGGAACGTGTTTGCTGCCTGGATTACATTTTTTTGCAATTTTGTCCAAAGTCTACATACAGGCCAAATGAGACACAACACTTGGAGATTAAACATCTCACTTCTATGTCAAAGTGAAACTGCAGTCAGAACAAATTTTTGTCTAAATGGCATTTTGCAACAAAATGAAATGAATCAATCAATTTGAATTACTCTTTCAAAGGGGCAACAACACACCGATGTACTTTATACAAAACACTGCTGTCTTTTTAGCTTTCTGTATCTGTTTTAATTTCCTCATTCAGGCTTCGGTTTGTTCCAGCTCAGGACATCCACTCAACATGAAAGGCTTATTATTTTTCCTTTGCAGGTTTTTACTACAACAACAACCAAACACAAAGAGAAAACGGTATAGTACAGTATAGTTTTTTTTAATTGCTCATACATTAAAATGACACATGAACCACAATCATTGTAACTGACAATCAGAGGGCAAAACCTCAGCTCCAGCCTCCAAAACTCTAAACACCTTCTCTGCTTTGCGCCAAATTTGCAACAAACAGTGTCATTTTTTTTGCAACACACTGCACACACTTCTCTTCATAAGTCACATGGATCTGACATGAAGTCGTCATTTCAAAACACTGCAATTCAAAATGCACACCCATGGCCCAAATAGCCAATACACGTGCCACCTGGTCAAACACCTAACTGCTTGATTGTCATCTCGTCATTCAGGATGATTCATTCATTGTAAAAAAGACCACAGGTGAGACGCGTTCACAATGACGATGGATGTCAACGTCGCAGCGCGAGGCCTGTTATCAAAAACCTGTATTTGAGTTTCAACTGTACGTCATGCTCTTTTCTACGCAATTGGTTTTGCTGTGTTTATCTGCTATACTTTATTTAGAATATGCTCTATTCTAACTTTCATTGCAAAATGCAGCCTTTGGAAATTGATACTGACTGATTTTACAATGTGGAGAGACATATATATGGTCATCGGTGTGCATAAAGTACATGTCGTGTGTGTTTTCTTTGGTCAATATGACAATGTATTTCACTCTAATATCAAAAACCAAACCACCATGACCTGCGAGATGACATTCTTCAACGCGTGTGCTTAATGTAAGGAACAGTGCGTAGTGTTTTGCAAGAAGTGTGTTGCAGAGTGCAAATAAAGAGCAAAGAAGTTGTGTTTGTACTTTTGGTTCCTCTGTATCAGGCATGGTTACAAAAGGGTTTTGGTGCTTTTTTTCCCAAGCATTCATTTTTACTGTGTAAGCAATCACAAAGAAAACTGTAAATACAGGTAAAGGTGCCTGAATATGTACAAAAACTCTTTTATTCCTCAGTGAATCTGCCAAACTTAGGACATAAGGAGGGTTTGTAATGAGAAGCTGTGTTGTGAGTGTTTGAATGCACTTTAGGTCGGAAGTACTCAGTGTTATGCTCTTTGCCTTTGTTGCTGCACTATAATTGTATGTTTTTTATGTGGCAGATTTTTATGTCCAAGACAAATTTCCCGAGAGACAAATAAAGTAGTCGAACTTGAATAAGACTCCGGGATGTCACGGCACGCAGCTGACACCAGCAAACACTGATAGCACTTTCCGTCCTCTGTGGTTTCAGTTTTCAGTATTATGATCTGTGGCGACATTCCAGAAAAATTGCTGTATTAAGTTGCTCCTAATACAAACCCAACATATAGACTTCTGCAACTTCAAATTAAAAGCATTTAACTTTTGTGTTATGAAGCAGTCACAGAAAATGCAACGTGATTGTCTGTGAGCTGGACACAGACCGCTAGTCTTCATCAAACATGCCCTACAGAACAGGCAGCGTTTCTTTTGGTAAATGTTTGACAGCGGATCACTTTAAATTAACGTATGGAGAAATAGAACAGCCCCAGTGAGCTGTTAGATAAAAAGCGAGGTAACCAATTACTTTCACTTTTGCTCTTACTCATGCCATGTGTAGCATAAAATCAGATCACAGAATGATGGAATGAGACCAATTACTGCCTTCTTTGTTAAAAAGACCATAGATTGTTTTTGCTGCCGAGAGTTTCTGTGACCTGTGGTTTTAAACCACATCTCCTGTTCCCACCAGTTGACAGGGTGTTGCCAAACTAAGCAGGAGCAGTGAGCAGAAGTGACCATATTTGGACTGTGGAGGATTGATGTTGAGACGTCTTATACGGCTCTGGTAGTAACCTGTCAATCACAAGGTAGCCCCGCCCTAAAGCATCCCCTGCTTTATGGTCTGTTTGACTCTAAATGGACCATAATGTACTAAATGAACATCATGCTGTATTGAAGAAGACTTGAAACTAGAGATTGAGACCATAAACTCATGTTTACAATGTTTACTGAGGTAATAAATCAAGAGAGAAGTAGAGTCATTTTCTCATCGACTTCTATACAACCAGACTTGTAGTCTTGTTGCAACCAGAGGAGTCGCCCCCCGATGGCCATTAGAAAGAATGCAAGTATAAGGCACTTCAGCATTGGCTTCACTTGTCAGACCCAGAGTTTGACGCCTGTGTAAGGGTCATAATTTGCATGTACTTTTTTATTCTTAATTCATCTTTCAAAGGCTTACATAAATCCCAATAATTCGATGTTGTAACGTCTAATAGTCAGTGCCGGCTGGTCAATAGAGGGAGCACATGTAGTCACAAAGCATGAATCAGAGTCAGTAGGAATAATGAATTATTATTAGGTATTTGAAATGAGCAAATGAACCAGGGTTTACTTTTTAAGCATTTTAGTATTACTTCAAATTAAGTTATACAGGATAAAATAACTGAAAATATATTGTATCCCATCACGGCAACACACACTAAGTTGACACTAGCTTCCTCCTGATCCTGTTGTCCTTTGAGACATGTCAATGGGTGTAAAACGACGCATTAAAAGAATGGGATTCAGGAGTGATCAGTGATGACACACTTCATATAACCATTACCACAACGTTTGCCATTATAGCCCCCCCGGTCTAGTCTAGCAGGTGTGATCTAGCAAGATGTCACGCCACTCTAAACATTTAATTACTTACAAATGCAGTCGATTTTAAGCATCAAACAACATGCTTATTATAAGCAGCATTACTTTATTTCCATGTCCAAGTATTTTCTAGAGGAGCCGTCTGCTCAGTGAGACAGAAGAGACAGTTAGGTTAGCCAAGCTGAGCTGTTGGACGGACTGTGTTTGCTCTGATTCAGTTGTTGATTAACTGTAACAGTTTTCTGTAGTTGATGTCAACGCTTGATGTGAAGTGCACCAAGATAGACAGCAACATTGTTAGTGTGCGAGCAGAAGCCCCTCAGTGCCTCAAACACAGTTTTGATTCCACGTCTTCAGCCTGTTTGATCATAACAGTTTTGTTTCTCATAAACACATACATGTGGCAATCCAACAGAAAAGGCTGCTATTAACTTTTTTTTCTAAAGTAAGGGCAACAATGACAAAAAAACATGAAGAAGCCTCTGAGTAGATAAGCCATACATTAAGTCTCTTTAGGCTCATTTTTGTAAAAGTACTAATATTTATTCTTAATATATGCTTGTATTGCTCCAATAGCACAAACAGTATGTCTGTCATCAAATACAATCCTAAAAATGAGCTAACATTATATGAATGATTCCTATAATTAAGAGGTCACGGTGTTGACGTTATGTCAAAGACATCTATGTTTTGTCTTGCAAAGATATCGACTGAAATGAACATTTCCATCCTGTCTTGTAGTACCACTTGTAACCTGAGAGGTGACAGTGAGTCTCTATAGCATCCAGTCTGTCCTCAGTCCAATATGAGAGGTCCGAGAAGTAGAGCTGCCCTGAGGCAGGGGCGTCGTTAGGCCTATTTTGAAGCCCCCCTAAAATGTTCTTCAGCCTCCCCCCCCCCCAAATAATATGGCATTATTGGCTTTAAAAAAAATATATATATATATTTATGTTGGTGATGTCATTAAATTAAACTATTGTTTCTCACATGGACAAGTTATTTATAACTCTAACATGCTACATATGTGCATGCGTTCTGGTTTGTATGTTTTCTCCCCCTTCAAATTACAATCCAACAGCCTATCATCATACTTAACGATATAAACCCTGGGCACTAGGATCTTGGGGACGCTGCTGCGCTGGCTTTCTTACTCTGCCAAGTAATGTCTCTCGTCAACGACAGCCAGGATTATAGCCAAGGAGTTTAGCTCAAAGTAAATGATGCATGGAGTGAAATTGTAAGTACAGGTAGTTACAGAATGTGGCTATCGGTAGTTGTTAACGGTTGTTACCTGCTTAAATTTAGGTTTACTTGCAGCAAATGAAAGGGAATATTGTAGTGGGCTATGTTAAGACTAAGCTAGCTAGCTAGCTAGCTATTTTGTTAGAAACTGTCTTCAGTGAGCAAGAGTGTGAATGAGCGAATTCGAAATACAAGAAATAACTATCGACATCTCTCTATTCTTTGCATTAATATATCTCTCTAGTATCTGGCCATTTTTGCCCAGTCTCTTTCTTATGGTGGAGTCATGAACACTGACCTTAATTGAGGCAAGTGAGGCCTGCAGTTCTTTGGATGTTGTTTTGGGGTCTTTTGTGACCTCTTGGATGAGTCGTCGCTGCGCTCTTGGGGTAATTTTGGTCGGCCGGCCACTCCTGGGAAGGTTCACCACTGTTCCATGTTTTCGCCATTTGTGGAAAATGGCTCTCACTGTGGTTCGCTGGAGTCCCAAAGCTTTAGAAATGGCTTTGTAACCTTTTCCAGACTGATAGATCTCAATTACTTTGTTTCTCATTTGTTCCTGAATTTCTTTGGATCGCAGCATGATGTCTAGCTTTTGAGGATCTTTTGGTCTACCTCACTTTGTCAGGCAGATCCTATTTAAGTGATTTCTTGATTGAGAACAGGTGTGGCAGTAATCAGGCCTGGGTGTGGCTAGAGAAATTGAACTCAGCTTTCCAAAGATGTGATAAACCACAGTTAATTTATGTTTTAACGGGGGGGCAATCACTTTTTCACACAGGGCCATGTAGGTTTGGATTTTTTCCCCCCCTTAATAATAAAAACCTTCATTTAAAAACGGCATTTTGTGTTTACTTGTGTTATCTTTGTCTAATATTTAAATTTGTTTGATGATCTGAAACATTTAAGTGTGACAAACATGCAAAAAAATAAGAAATCAGGAAGGGGGCAAACACTTTTTCACACAACTGTATATATATATATATATATATATATATATATATATATATATATATATAAATATATATATATATATATATATATAAAATTGTATGTATATATGTATGTGGATCAGATTCGGATTGCTGTACTCTTTGCCGATGAGGAAAACACTACAGAGACGTCAATACCAGCGGCAAGTTTCAAAAAGACTCGCCGAGATCAGGCTGTTCTAGGCGGGCACCGTGAGCGCTGAGCCCCCGGTGCTGGTTTACTGCCAGTCCCGCTAGCAACACCTCATATCTCCGAAATCATTGGAGCAGATTTTTAAATCGGCTGAATCTTGACAAACCGACCACAGATTTGATGCTTAAACAACTAACTTCTCACCTCAAAACATCCTAAAATTACTTTCTCTGACTTAACAACAGTAGTATTTCGGAAGTTTCAACTTCCAGTTGTGTGATTTCTCCTCCACCATTGTTTCCTGTTGCTGGTGCAAAATACATTCTGGGATATTTGGCTGTCCCAAGTACAGACAAGTCACCTCCGATGCATACCCGGTAAAATGGGCGGAGCAAGCCACATCCGGGCATTTGGACCGTGCTTGGCTTGATGTGAACTTTGAATTGGAACAGTACTTGGGCTGAGACTGATGACGTTTCAAAAGTCCACGAGTTCACAAGTACAGAGAAGTACGCATATTGAGAAAGGCCCACTGTCAGGTCCATCCTCCATCCATTGTGTGCGGTCCCTTTAAGAATCAGGATTTGGGAGTGACGCGGATATGAAAGCTAGTTTATCCGTCTTTCCTTTACAAGCAGGAAAAATATTTCTCTCTCTTTATTTGAGAAAAGTTCATATTTGTTTTGTCAAATTTCACTATGACCCTGAAATTCTGTCTCTTGTGTTAACATATACTGAATGCAAGCAAAACTACAGAGCAAAATCACACTCTTTCTGATTGAACCAATCTATGAACTGTCTGAAACAATGGATATCCACGGCCCCAAATGGGCCCCAAAAAAATTGCTGCGCACCGCGTGCGCAAACATGCCACTCCCCTTGGGGCTAAGTCCCCCCTTTCTTTGAATCCTAGAGACGCCCCTGCCTGAGGGCTTATAGATAATACATCCATGGTGTGTTTCACAGTGCGTTTCGTAGTTTGTTTATTGGATTGGTTTATTGGCAGCTGAGCTCCTGGCTGACCCGCCGGCAAACCCGCCGGTCGTTTCGCATCATAGGGTGGGGCAAAGTTTCACTTGATGAATTAGACCTCAGCCACATCCTCAGCCATAACTTCATTAGCCCGCTGCTCATTCCTGCTGCAGGCTACATTATCTGCTTCTAGCATAACACATCTCAAAACTGTCTGGGGTCGAGTTGCATTGTGGGTGATGTAGGCGCCAGGTTTTGACAAGCAGGAGGATTGTGTGTAGTAAAAAAGGATAATATCTCTAGTTTTTTTGTATCAATTTTTATCTTTTTTCCAGCAATCTGAGTGTGATGCTGGAGTTCTCTTAATTTATAAATGATGCACCTGTAACGTTCATAAATATAACTTGGACTGTTTGATCTTATTTTTGTAAGAATTGTCTGTTCTCTAGCTTAATTGCTGCTGTTGGAGGGAAACATTTGACAATGGGGCCCTCCCACATATTCACCCCACGTTTGGATCGAACCCACTAATTACCGGTTATGAGATGTAATTCTACCCAAACCGTTTACTCTGATTTTGTAAAAAGAAAAGAAACTTGACTCCTTAATCCTGTCTGCAGAGCCTCTTCAACGTCATTGTCCGTCAAGCAAGTTTGGTCAAAGAAGAGAAAAAGTATCAACTCCGTGTGTCCTGCGGTAGCGTTGGAAGAAAGACAGACCATCTTTATGCACCCAAGTCTATTAAAAACATGTCAATCAAATGGGATGGATAACCTGCTGACATGCAGGGTGACGCCCGTCAGTGTGTCTGCATTGCTCGGAAATAAAGTTGTCAGTCAACAAGATTACAAAGACCTGTGTAATATTGTGGCGGAGGGCCATAGGGTTCTGAATGTGTGTGTGTGTGTGTGTGTGTGTGTGTGTGTGTTGAGATAGAAGGAGATGTTCGGGGTGATGCCCCTGTAATGTTTCTGTGGATATTCTCCACTGTTATTGGTGTCGGCTGCAGAGTGACCTCCGCTTTATTACTGCCTGACTCCCGGGTAGCAGAAACTCCTTCTTCCTCCTCTCTTCCTCGCTCGCTCTCATCATCTGTTTCGGGTTTCTTCCCGTCTCCAACTTTTCCTTCTTCTTTGTCTGTATTTCTATCCTTTCTCCCAAAGGATGGCTCTTGTTAAAACAGCCATGAGATTGTCGTGAGCGGTTTCTGAGGAGTGACGGTAAGAATGTATGAGAAATGAGGCGATGGACAAAAGGGAAGCTGCAGGGGTCCATTTCAACACACCAGCCGGCTCTGCTATTTGGGACCGGAAGCTTTGCAGGAGAACAGGGGCAATACGGAGAATAGGCCAGGGGAAAGGCAATAAACACTTTTTGAAATTGATGTGGAAGTAGGAAATTTAGGAAGCGCTGCGAGGGCAAGCAGCATTGTATAATGTATTTGCTGACTTTCCCCGCATATTGCTCGGCTTGCCAAGGATGATAAAATGAAATGCTTTGGTGTTTCCCTTTCTGCTACGGATTTCTTTCTTTCCTTCCCTGTTTGGCCATAAGCCATTAGCCGCCCTGTTCATTTCAACATTTTTTTGGTTTACTTGTTTGTTGGAGATAAGTTCTCCTGTTTGATGAGTGTTTTACAGGAGAATGAGATGTAGCCCTTTCAACGATGCTGGTAAATATGGTCCCTGTTGCTGTGTCTCTAATTACAGGCCTGCTACTGTGGAGTGTCATTCTGAGAGGCAGCTGGTTTAAGGGTTGCACTTCTTACTGACAAGCTCTTTTCCACCTCTCAATCCTCCTCCATCTCCCTCTGAAGCCTGCTCCCACAATAAAATGACGGCAACGCCATAATGTGACCACTGATTGCTGATACGCAATATCACATTGATTTATTTTCACCCCAAAATCATGTTTCACTAATTTCTTGTGTTTAGCCAAACATTGTTACGATACGCGAAATGTCGAAACCATTGTTGTGAAAGAAAAATGTCTAAAAGTAAGTAAGTATAAGTAGCAGTTAGAGGGATGATCAAGGATTCCTTCATAAAGCTCATATTGAAACAGACTTTACAAAGTGCTTCACAATTCAGGATGAAGAATGAATTGAAGATTATTGACACACGGAAATAATGGCTGCAATGTAAATACCATAAAAGTAAAGTGATAAAAAGACTTATGACTGTGTAGACTGCAAAATTCTTTTATGTTTTTTTGGGGGGGGGGGGGCAAAAGAAGAAAGAATTATTACAAATACTATTTAATAATACTAATTAGCCGTGTTTGCATCATCTAGTTTGGAGTGAATCAAATCAGCTACGGCATAGTTTGGTCAGAAGCTGGCGCTGTAGGCTATGCGCGTCTGTAATCCTCCAGTAAACAGAGTAGAGGAAGTGGAGGTCGTGAACAGGAAACAGAACAAGTCGATGTGGCATTTAACCATTTACGATTGAGAAATGGAGTGGTCTGAATTTTTTCATTTAAATAGTTCTTTCTTGTCAGCTGGTATTGTTCGTGTGTCAAGCTGTCCTCGAGAAGAAGACAAGCATTCACGTGTTATGGTAATATCCGTAAAGACAGTGGAAACAGCTGATCAGTAAAATGTTCGCTACATCAGAATTTTCACGGCAAAGGCGTTTCCATAATTTGTTTCTTTTTGTCAGAAAAACAAAAAACACCTTCAATTTAATTAAACTTTATTTGTATAGCCCAATATCACAAGTCACATGTTAGCCTCAGAGCGCCTTACAACCTGTACAGCATTGGACATCCCCTAACCTCAGACCCTCGCATTGGAATAGGTAACAACTACTTTAACAAATATGTTAATTTAAACACGCCTAATGTTTTACTACGGTAGCATTCCCCTTTTATTAATACGTGGGATAACAGAAGAATACTTTAGAAAAAAAACTATGCTCCCTCATCCAAAAGACAGACCCGTCTTCAATGTCTTCAACCATCAGTCGATGGGTGGAGCTGGAGGGTTTCCTGTCATTTCTGATCAACTTTTTCACATGAAAAAGGGACATAAAGCTAAGTGAGCTTAGGTTGTTTTAACTGTTGCCAGATAAAGAAAAGTTATCGTACCCTATGTGCACATGTGTAGCGGTTCATTATAAATACCTTTCAGTCGTCATGGCATCATAAAGACGGTGTGTGGAGTGCGACCTCTTTCATTACTGTCTCATCTGAGCCGGCTATCTGGCCTGACTTGACCTCACGACGTAGCTGCGACGATTAGATCATACACTCTCAATAAATGCACTGAAGTCAGGAGGCAAAATGCTGCTGGGCTTGAACTGATTTTTATCACCGCTCTGCTAATTGCTTTACAGAAGCAAAGCAATTAGTAGAGCAGCAAAGCACGGATTTTAATTTTTTCACTTAGAATGTCAGAATGAAATGAGGCCATAAGAGACCATTTTTGAAGAAAAAATAAAAATAAAGTAATTATTGTGATTTGTCTTCTGAATGCAGGATCTTCAGGGGAAACGGTTTTATTGTCAGTGCAGCAGCACTTCTTTCTTGATGGTAATTAAAGTGACTGTAGCGCAGAGTATAGTGGCTCGGAGAGCCGCGTGACTTCTAATCTGTGGAGGTTTGGTTTCCATACAAACATGATATGATAATTAGCTCAAACATAAAAGTCGGAGTCAATAATTAGGGCGAAGGGAGGAATGTCAATTAGCGGACCAGTGATGTGACAAAGAGCAGTGGTGACACAGACTGGTCTGCTGCCGGAACACCGCTTAACTTTCAGGAAGAAATACTTCCAGGCATTGTGTTGTGAGGAGCTTTAAGTTTATTGAACCTCCACATGGTGAAGCTGTTGTTGCGTGGGTGGAAACCATTATGGAGTAAGACTAATGGGGCAGTTACTGTTACGTTTCATTTAAGATGCAATAGCATGCAAAGTGGAGCCATGATGAGACTGGGGTTTGTTCGTCTTTATTTTAAACTAGAGAAATGTCAATATTAATCTATTATTGACATGAAGAACATTTTAGCTGGACATATATATATATATACAGTATATGCAGTATACTTTTGGTTGCATTAAAATAAGTATATAAAATATGTCAAATGACTTAAGCAGGTGAAACATTTTAGGTGAAAGCAAACATCCCATATTATCAGCCAATCAACATATTATCCCTTGGTCTCACAGCATTGCGACTGTTGTACATTTTGTGGATTTATACGTGGAAGTACACACACACACACACACAGCAGTGTTTCCATCACTTTAGAGGACATTACATTCACCTTAACCGTAACCATAACCGCTACTTGTCTAAACCTAACCTTACCTAACCTTCAGTCTTCACCTTAAAATGTAAAGATATACGTCATAGGAATGTGAATTATGTCCCCATAAGGAAGGCGAGTCCCCACAATGTGACTGGGTAAACAGATTAATGTCCCCACAACATGAGTAATACACGCCCACACACACTTCATCTCCCTGCCTGCTTGAATATAAATAGCAGTCAGAGTCACAAAAGTGTCCCCGTGCCCTTTACTCATCAATACCTCACCTTGTCTCTGTCTATGTGAATGCCCTCAATGAGTCGACTGCACCGCCTCTGCTCAGGCGGAATAACAGGATGCAGAACAAACAGCTTTCCAGCAATTACTACATCTGATATATAATTTCACCCTCCTCTTGGTTTACAAGCTGTAGAAAAAAAACAGTCATAATTCTGCATTTGGATGGGGGTTATTAACTGCTGGCCACAGGTGCTTTGAGGCTGACACTCCCCAGCACAGGAGGTAATGAGAGGTAAAACCTGCCATATATAATAGGTGTGCGGATGTGTGTGTGTGTGCACGCATTCGCACATGTGTGTTAGAGGTTGACATCTCAATGTAATTTGGACAGTATAATTAGTGGGGCCGGACAGCTGCTGAATAACCAGACTATTTATGCTTTTAATAGGGGCTTCAGGATATAGTGCGCACACAGGCAGTGTTTGTCCTGGTTTGATTTTAAAATCAAGGAAGACTACTGTGTTGAAGTCCTTCCTCCCATATGTCATGAGGACCCACAAGCTCCTCCCCATCATTTTAAACCGCTACATTTCACAACTAAATCCATTCATTCCAATCGGCGGATTTATGTTTAATTCTCTCTCCTCAATGTAGAAGTGTTTTAAACCTGCATTCTCTCTAATGTCCATCAGGGGGCAACGCCTCTGGTTGCAAAAAGAAGTCTGATTGTATAGAAGTCTATGACAAAATTATCCTTCTTCTCACTTAATTACCTCAGTAAACATTGTAAACATGAGTTTATGGTCTCAATCTCTAGGTTCAAGTCTTCTTCAATAGAGCATGATGTTCATTTAGTACATTATGGTCCATTTAGAGTCAAACAGACCATAAAGCAGGGGATGCTTTAGGGCGGGGCTACACAGTGATTGATTGGTCGCTACCGCAACGTTGCCTACATAAATCTAAAAGGGAACTCCATTGGCTTTACACACCAATATGTGTTTCCAGGTGTTCTACTGCATATTTGAAAAGGTAATATAGAGCCTTTAGTTTCTCCAGAGGGAGCAAATGTCCGAAAGTGATCCAGGCTCCAGGCTACATTAGCCACCAATAGCATAACACATAACAACTTAGGACCGGACTGTCAGCGGTCAAGTTGCATTGTGGGTAAAGTAGGCGCCAGGTTTGGACTAAGAAAGAAAAATGTGTGTAGAAAAACAATGACTTCTCTGTTTTCTTCCTACTCTGTGGGTTTTACAATTTTATAGAAATGGAGCTCTGATTCTAAGGAATAAAAAAATACTTGTCGAATAAAGCACACATATACAAACTATACAAAAATCCATTTAAAAGATATTTTTTCACTTTTTGTAGGTTCGCAGGTCCCGACCACTTGCATTATAACATCTGTGAGATTAGTAGCAACACAGCATTGAAAACACATCAGAGTGACATGGGACAACCTTTATACAGCGTTCTCAAAATTAATTATTGCTCATTTATCAATTACCCACAATAATAAGGCACATCAGGACCTAACAACCTCTTTTTGAAAAGAAATGTATGAACTTTGAACTTCTGCCACAGTTTGTGCCCAGAATTTGTGTGAAGTGCTAAGTCAGAGCAAATGCCCAGATATTTTACTTCTAGCAGTGTGTGGACCCTTGGGAGATGAGTTGAGGACATTTGGAATACAAAGTGTTGCAAACCTTACCACCCGATGAAAGATGTCCCTTCACTGAAAGGCAGCTGGTTTTGAACCACAGCTTTTGGCCTTCTTCAGGGGACCGCCCTGTCAATACTGTGGGCGTGAGATGTGTTGTGCACACACTCTCACACACACTCACACACACACAGACCAGCAGTCATGTATGCTGGCATCTTAACTCCGCTCTCTTTTGATGGATAAATAAAGAGCCAGAGAGCAGCATTAAAGGTAACTGTCCACATTGATTTGTGCTCATGCCAGAATATCCTCAGTGGAATGAAGTATCCGACAGAGGTGGCTGTCAGTCATCCGCAGACACCAGCTAACTAACTCTGCGTCGGTAAACTAACTCTGTACTCTGTACTGACACTCAAAGTCAAGAAAAAAGAAGTTTGACAACAAAGCATACATGCAGTCTCTTTTAAAAATTCAAACATATGAAGCATAGGGTTAGTTCATGCAGGACACGGAAGTCATACGCCCCAGCTGTAACCAGCTGACAGCCAGCGGATTGAATCATAGCTTCCAATCGGCCGCACACCAATCACAGCCCACTCTCACTTCAAGGAGGTTTATTTAGATATGACTCCCTCCCTCACTGATTCATTCTACACCTACGCTGTTGCAGACCGTACTGCTGGCAAAGCTTTGCCGCCTCCGCCCCTTTTTTAGTTCAGAGTTCATCTTTCATGGCAAATGGTTGAAATCTATTTAAAAACCCGTGGGGGTTGTTGCTCGCTGCTCCCCGTTTTGGCTTGGTAGCTGCTGGCTAATCCGGGGAGCATTGAAGGAGCGGAGCCGTCATCGTCCAGTTTAACTGTATTTCCATTTGTTGCAATAAATGGTTAAAATCTATGACGAGAGTGTTCCTGACTGAAATACAGTATTTACTTAGTTTTTAGGTTTACTTATGCAACGACCTTGTTTAGGATTAGGAACAGATATTGTTTTAATTGTTTGTTACATAATGTAACTACGTTTGTTACGTAGCTAAAGAAGTTCCGTAACAAAACTTCAGTAAACTAAGTCAATTTCTATTCACACAGGACATTAACAGCGGTTTTCCTGGTAAAAGTCCAATGCCGTTTGACTCGTCCAACCACCCATCCCGCCCTTATGTGGCCTTCTCTGATTGAAGCAGTACGTTCCTCAGTGTGTACCAGGATGCATTGCTTTCCGCTGCATTTCTTCAGCCGTATACTTTGGCTCCAATGAATACGGTTCAATATCCAAGTTGGTCAAAACACTGTAAATGTATTTTCGTCCATAACATTCTTTGTATTCAAATTATGGGATGCCATATTTACCGTTGGAAACATGGCTAGTTAGCAACACAAGCAAAGAAGTTCTTTTTTGGCATATAGAGCACACCCCCCTGGCTACCCAGAAGCTGAAATAGTGTTCTGCTACTTCTACTACGTCACTGTGATGTCCAATGACAGCACTGGATGCAGGAAGAACTACAGATTTTTCTGGGTCAATAGAGTTTGCACTCAGGAATTTATTTGCTTCAATCAGAAACATATGCCATCAACACTTATTGGACATCCACGAAGAAAGGTGGCAACTTTTCCCTTTAATGTGTTTTTATCACTAACGTAGGCTAAGGTCTTACATAAGCAAAGGTATAATACGATGCGATGACGCTGTGTCTAGATCCAGAGTGCAGCGGAGGATGAGCTTTGATCCAACTTCAGCCGCACACTATCACTGGTATAATTGACCACGCGCTCCGCCATTGACATGAGACAAAGCACACATTTAGCTGGTCCATTTAGCCGGCCCACTGAGGCTTTCAGCCGCTCTCACGCTGCTGATCAGTCGCTGTCACTGCATGCATCAGAGATGAGCCTCCATAGCAACGGGGCTATTTGAAATCAATGGGGTCATAACTGTGGCGTAAATAGATCGAAAATTGGGTTGCTCGCTGGAGGCCAGAGGAGCATGTGGCCTACATCAATAGCTGCTACCCAAAGTGGAAGAAGCAGCGCTCTCCAAGCTCGGGCTCCAAATTGAATTCCATGGATAGATAGATGGGAAAATGAAAACATTGATAAACCTCAATGAGCTGCATGAAAGCTTCAATATGTGATTTTTTTTCCACAATCAGCAGCATACATGGGGCATATTTTGATGCGAGGACATTAGAGTCTGTGTACTGTACACTGTGTTCTAGTTGATAATACGAGAGCCGACAAATTGGCAACTGGAAGATGATGGATCGTTGTTGTTATGAATGGCAGCGGTAATGCTCTGTGCCTGGGCAGCGGTTGGACAATGTGGAAACTCTTGAAATGACAAAGGCTACTAAAACAGCAGGAATGAATTAGTTATATACAACTACCTCTTTCCATGCAATTTGAAAATAGAAGAATGGTTGTTGAATTATTTATTTTCAGAAGCAGGCTTTACAATAGAAAAAATGTTACGATATTTTTATTTTTTCACTCCGAATGTTTTATTCCTTGTTTTTATTCCACAGCTGCAGTCACGGCTGCTTTGATACGGTCCGTCAAGCTAGTCACGTTGTTTGAAATGGAGGTGAAGGGATCACCATGCTATCCTTGTCTTGTCTATATTACCTTGCCTGAAATAAATGTATGAAAACCACTGAATTTAATGTAGTTGTTTGAGAAATTTCAGTTTTAGAAACATGAGCAGGAATGTTTTTACCTGAAGCTGAGAATTATTAACAGGAGTGTCCACCATTCAGTAGGGGGATGCACTTCAATCGTCAAACTTTGAGGCCATGAGATGTGGACCTTCAGTTAAGATTATATTCAAATCATCATCAATTTCTGAAAGCTACAGAAGACTTTAGATAAAACCAACCCAATCTGCAAACCAACGGATACGTGGAATGTCGAATTTTTTGAACCAAAAATATGTTTCATATTGGCATTTTATCATGCTTGCAGAAACACACAACGCCCTGTAGTTAACACTGTCAAATTACTATTTAGGTTTAGGGAACAAAACTACTTTAAGGTTAAAAAAAGATCACAGTTTGTGAAAATAATAACGCAACGAGGTAACTTACCAACCATAACAACCTAACTATCTTAGATAGATAACAACTACCCGAAGCAGACTCACTTATTACATAATGTTACGTAACAAGCGTAACAACCTCACGTAACAATGGCAAGGTCAACGTGTATTCATGTTTCCACACGGAAAGAACAAAAAGCGAGAAAGTCTGCGTAGGGCGGGAAGCGAGATCTTTTTGCCTAAGCATAGCCAAGAAGCTCTGTTGTATAAACTTAAAAAAGTACTTATGTTACTAAAACATAACCAAGTAGTTTTATTGCCTAAACCTAACAAAGTACTTTTGTTGCCTAAAAACTAAGTAAACCTACGTTGAAAGTTTCTTGTGAAAAGGACCACTGACCAAGCGTCGATATTTGACGAGTTGGAGGTGAGAACGTGTTTTCCTGAGCCTCCTGATGAGCAGGTTGGCATCTTGTAGCCTCTGCCACTCGTGCATGAATGTGTGTGTAAATGGGTGAATGCCGGCTTGTGTTGTAAAGCATTTTTAGTAGTAGGTAGACTAGAATAGTGCTATATAAGTGCAGTCCATTTACCATATTTGATCTTTCAACAGTTCCCCCTCACCTCCTGTCTTTACATCAAGCTTCATAATGACCGTACAGACATGAGAGTGGCAGTTATGTATTAAGAGTGCATAGAGAGTATTTCACCTGTCATAGTTGTGTATAGGTCATAGGATTATACAGATTATATGTATTATCAGCAACACAAATGATCAGGTATCAGTTTATAAATCTAAAGCCAGCTATTATCGCTCATTTCATCAGCCTTCATGATGTTACTGCTGTATCCTGTACACCAAATAGACAATTCTGAAAGGTTTGAGGTAAACTAAGAGAGAGTCAGAGTTAATGTGTTATAAGAAGAGCATCATTCAGACTTGCAAGGCTTAGTTGCAGTTTTGAGGAGAGGTGTGAGAAGAAGTGTTGGTCTGTCTGAACTACACTGAGTCTCTCTCTGCCGTCCTCCCTCTCTGTGTCCTCCACATCCCTAACTGTCTGGAAGCTAATTGCAGTAATTAATTTGTGTGACCTACAGTTGCTTCCAGTTCCTGTTATAGCCAGGTCTGGGCATTACTGGAGTGTGAAATCAATTTACTGCTAATCACTGGAGGTGGGTGCCTGTAGGCTGAGTCTAGGGAGCCCGTGGACACATGAGATAAAAGCAGCTCTTAATTCACAGCTTCTGCTCAAAAAGCAGACAGGGGAAGAATGGAGGCCAGAGAAGGAAAGTAGTGATCAATGGATTCAGTCTGCAGCTCCACTGTAGCTGTGTCATGAGGATGGTCTGAGGCTGTGTAACACAAATACGACTCTGCTGTTAAAGGGTCTCCTTCATACTGTTACTCACAGTAACACTACACAGGACTGACAAAGGCGCTGCAACAACAACAGATTGTGTTTCGGATTAAAACAACGTTGAAGAAAATAAAAGCATAGCAAGGCAGATACAACTCTTTCAGGCTTCCTCTGGACACTAAAACTATCATCAAATTAGAACAGAGAACATACAGAGGTTGTTTTCAACTTAGATTTCTCCGGCCTTACACTCCTTTTTGTGTTCGGTTTCAATTTGAATATCTGTTGAATATATTTGTGTTGTATGTTAGTGCAACTGTTGTGGAGTTAGTTAACTTCTCATCAGTCATTAAGGGTGTCATTTCATAATGTCATAGTGGAAAACATAATGAGCATAATAATTGAAGTGTGATTTGTTATGTAATATGTATATGGTATAGATAAAATAATACATTTCTCTTTACAATTAACACTTGAAATGATGAAGGCACTTGCAAATGAGAAGGTAGTACAAAATATGTACATATGATCCGATTACTGGCAGCTTGAAAATCAATGGACAAGAAGATTGATTCATTTATTATCAGTGCAGCTTTATTGGTGGTGAATTCAGAAATCACAATGAAAATGTTATGACTTCATTCACTGGAGTGAAGTTTATTAACTGATAATGAATCCAGCTTAAAACTAGAAACCATCTTGCGATGAGATCAAACAAGGTAAAGAAACATTACCAGCGCTGTACACTACAACATCTGTCTTTGTGACTAAAGTTATCCACGGAGGACATTTTGATCAAATTTCCAGTAAGTATGAAATCAGTCTCTGGCATAAAATCAGCCGCCTGGCTGGCTGTGACTCGGAGGCTTTTCCACCAATCTAAAAGCTGGAGAGGTTCAAACTGGGAAGGTCAGAGATAATGACTGTGAAACACTCCAAATCATGCTCCTGCAGAATTTCAAAACATGGACAGGGCCCTCGGCAGAGCAGCTATTTAGCTTTAAAGCACCAAAGAGCTCCTCTCAATCAGCAGCAGGCAGGATGGATCGGGCATATTAAGACCGCAAATACACTAAAATATTACCAAAAAAACCCACTTCAGTCACATGTTAATGTTTGGTCCATGTGAGAGAGCTGGTCAAGGTAAAGCAAGGCTGTCCACATGGAGTAGAAGAAAATGTTTTGGAAATATTTGACCATAAATGTGAATTCATCCACTGTATCACACAGGATATTGCATCCCAAATCTATTTCTCCCTCTTTGCTCCTTTTGTCTTTCACTGCCCCCCTGAGAGATAAGCAATCAGAGGCTTGTTAGTGGACAGGGATGTGGAGACGGAACAGAATGGGAGAAGATGGCACGGACAGAGAGTGAAGATGAGGAGGAGCAGAGAGCGACGAAGGGACGGGCTGCTGCAGAGTTACCACTACCTACTGTGAAGAGGAAACGACCAGGTGACACTGACATGACTGACCTTTTCCTGTGTGTGTGTGTATGAGAGAGAGAGAGAGAGAGAGAGAGAGAGAGAGAGAGAGAGAGAGAG